>NW_026970297.1:0-60000 GCF_028390025.1 Pseudophryne corroboree | reverse complement strand
GCCCGCCCGCCTGCCTGCCTGGGCCCACAGCAGTACTCCCCCTCCCGGCTCCCAGCACCGCAGTCCGCAGTGACAATGCCATGTAAGTTAAAATCTGCACTGTGGGGGCATTATATATCTGGCACTGTGGGGGCATTATGTTTATTCATGTGGGGGCATATCTGCACTGTGGGGGCATTATATATCTGGCACTGTGGGGGCATATCTGCACTGTGGGGGCATTATATATCTGGCACTGTGGGGGCATATCTGCACTGTGGGGGCATTATATATCTGGCACTGTGGGGGCATAGCTGCACTGTGGGGGCATTGATTCTTGCACTGTGGGGGCATATCTGCACTGTGGGGGCATTATATATCTGGCACTGTGGGGGCATATCTGCACTGTGGGGGCATTATATATCTGGCACTGTGGGGGCATAGCTGCACTGTGGGGGCATTGTTTCTTGCACTGTGGGGGCATATCTGCACTGTGGGGGCATTATATATCTGGCACTGTGGGGGCATATCTGCACTGTGGGGGCATTATATATCTGGCACTGTGGGGGCATATCTGCACTGTGGGGGCATTATATATCTGGCACTGTGGGGGCATTATGTTTCTTGCACTGTGGGGGCATATCTGCACTGTGGGGGCATTATGTATCTGGCACTGTGGGGGCATATCTGCACTGTGGGGGCATTATATATCTGGCACTGTGGGGGCATAGCTGCACTGTGGGGGCATTATGTTTCTGGCACTGTGGGGGCATATCTGCACTGTGGGGGCATTATGTATCTGGCACTGTGGGGGCATATCTGCACTGTGGGGGCATTATATATCTGGCACTGTGGGGGCATATCTGCACTGTGGGGGCATTATATATCTGGCACTGTGGGGGCATATCTGCACTGTGGGGGCATTATATATCTGGCACTGTGGGGGCATATCTGCACTGTGGGGGCATTATATATCTGGCACTGTGGGGGCATAGCTGCACTGTGGGGGCATTGATTCTTGCACTGTGGGGGCATATCTGCACTGTGGGGGCATTATATATCTGGCACTGTGGGGGCATATCTGCACTGTGGGGGCATTATATATCTGGCACTGTGGGGGCATAGCTGCACTGTGGGGGCATTGTTTCTTGCACTGTGGGGGCATATCTGCACTGTGGGGGCATTATATATCTGGCACTGTGGGGGCATATCTGCACTGTGGGGGCATTATATATCTGGCACTGTGGGGGCATATCTGCACTGTGGGGGCATTATATATCTGGCACTGTGGGGGCATTATGTTTCTTGCACTGTGGGGGCATATCTGCACTGTGGGGGCATTATGTATCTGGCACTGTGGGGGCATATCTGCACTGTGGGGGCATTATATATCTGGCACTGTGGGGGCATAGCTGCACTGTGGGGGCATTATGTTTCTGGCACTGTGGGGGCATATCTGCACTGTGGGGGCATTATGTATCTGGCACTGTGGGGGCATATCTGCACTGTGGGGGCATTATATATCTGGCACTGTGGGGGCATATCTGCACTGTGGGGGCATTATATATCTGGCACTGTGGGGGCATAGCTGCACTGTGGGGGCATTATGTTTCTGGCACTGTGGGGGCATATCTGCACTGTGGGGGCATTATGTATATGGCACTGTGGGGGCATATCTGGCACTGGGGGCATTAATGTATCTGACACTGTGGGGGGCAATAATGCATCTGGCACTGTGTGGGCACTTATGCATCTGGCAATATGTGGGCATTTATGTATCTGGCACTGGGGGGATTTATGTATCTGGCCCTGTGGTGGCATATCTGGCACTGTGCGGGCATTTTTATATATGGCACAGTGGGGACATATCTGGCACTGTGTGGGCATTTTTATATCTGGCACTGTGTGGGCACTTATGTATCTGGCACTGCGGGGGCATCATGTATCTGGCACTGTGGGGGGCATATCTGCACTGTGGAGGCACTTATGTATCTGGCACTTTGGGGGCATTTATGTATCTGAACTGTGGGTGCATATCTGGCACTGTGTGGCCATTTATGTAGCTGGCACTGCTGGGGGGCATGTCACGTGTAGCTGGCACTGCTGGGGGGCATGTCATGTAGTGTTCCCGCTAGGCGTCTGTGGCTAGGCAATGTGTCTCAGTGCTGTGCCTGGCGCAAAGTGTATAGGAGGTTCTACCTGGTGCAGTGTGTATTAGCTGCACTACTGTGTGGTGTAATGCAAATTGCCACTATTATGTGGCCACGTACCTTCCCCACGAAGTAACTCCCATTAATTTTTGCTGCGCGCCTTCGGCGCGCACTGTCCATGCTTTGACATATAGGTGTGGGAACAACAAGCAGTATGTACATCATTTTGCCCTCCTAACTTAAAAATGTGCCCTCCCTGTGATCAGCACCATGCCCTAAAAAGTGAACACTATCCTGTGTAGCTGGCACTGCTGGGGGGCATGTCATGTGTAGCTGGCACTGCTGCGGGGCATGTCATGTGTAGCTGGCACTGCTGCGGGGCATGTCATGTGTAGCTGGCACTGCTGGGAGGCATGTCATGTCTATCTGGCACTGCTGGGAGGCATGTCATGTCTATCTGGCACTGCACATTATGTGTATCTGGCACTATACTGGAGACATTGTGTGTAAGGAACACTACTGTGGCTATGTGTAAGGCTGCTAATTGTGTGAAAATATTTTTACAGTTTGATGATATGAAGTTACGAGTCCACGCTCACTTTTCCAGAGGCCACACCCACTTTTCCGGGAGCGCGCGCGCCTTCGGCGCGCGCATGGGGGGGGGGGGGGCGCTTTTACATTTTCTCGCTCAGGGTGCTAGTAGGCCTGGAGCCGGCCCTGCTCCCGCCCACCCGTGCTTTCCTCCCGCTGCGGTCTCTCAGTCCTAGTGTGCCGCGGCTGCCACACCACTGGCAGTGTTCTTCTAGGGGGGACTGGGAGCCGCCGGCAGACACATTCTGCTGAGACTTACTTGTCAGTGCGGGTTCCGGATGGCAGGCGGCGGGTGGGAGGGCAGACGGGGAGCAGGTGTCACAAGGAGTGTGTGGGTAACTAATTCACAATACTTCCGCTCAACGTGGCACTGCTGGTCCTTCATCTCCCATGTCTCTTCACCAGGTGGCGGGCGGCCCGGAAATTAAGTGATGTGTTGTGCAGCAGTCAGTGTGAAGTGACTGTGAGTAACACTGATGGTGCTGATGATGCTGCTGCAGAATCGGGAAGCAATTAATTCATAAATATAATGTACTCTATCAGTGTATTATACATACATAAACATGTACATACGTGTATTTGTGTATACATGTATATACATGAGTGTGTGTGCATATATATATATATATATATATATATATATATATATACAGCCAGTTCCCAGGAACAAAAGTCCTCCCCCGCTTCCGCTAAGTCCACAGCATGACGCTGGGGCTCCACTGGTGGAGCCAGGTGCGGTGGGGGCCCGTCTCAAGTGCTTCAGCAATCAGTGGGCTTGCTCACAGGTGGATCCCTGGATTCTACAAGTAGTGTCTCAGGGATTCAAGCTGGAATTCGAGACGTCTCCCCCTCGCCGTTTCCTAAAATCTGCCTTGCCAACATCTCCCTTGGACAGGGAGGCTGTGATAGAGGCAAATTCACAAGCTGTATTTGCAGCAGGTGATAGTCAAGGTACCCCTCCTTCAACAAGGAAGGGGTTACTATTCCACAATGTTTGTGGTACCGAAACCGGACGGTTCGGTGAGACCCATTTTAAATTTAAAATCTTTGAACACGTATATAAAACGGTTCAAGTTCAAGATGGAATCGCTCAGGGCGGTTATCTCAAGCCTGGAGGAAGGGGATTACATGGTATCACTGGACATCAAGGATGCTTACCTGCATGTCCCCATTTACTCTCCTCACCAGGAGTACCTCAGATTTGTGGTACAGGACTGTCATTCTGCGGCGGGACTGCCGCATTCTAGATCAGTAAAAGCCCATTCCACGAGGAAGGTGGGCTCTTCTTGGGCGGCTGCCCGAGGGGTCTCTGCTTTACAACTTTGCCGAGCTGCTACTTGGTCGGGGTCAAACACATTTGCAAGATTTTACAAGTTTGACACCCTGGCTGAGGAGGACCTGGAGTTCGCTCATTCGGTGCTGCAGAGTCATCCGCACTCTCCCTCCCGTTTGGGAGCTTTGATATAATCCCCATGGTCCTTACGGAGTCCCAGCATCCACTAAGGACGTCAGAGAAAATAAGATTTTACTCACCGGTAAATCTATTTCTCGTAGTCCGTAGTGGATGCTGGGCGCCCATCCCAAGTACTTGTACATAGTTATTGTTAACAAAAGGGTTATTGTTGAGAGCCATCTGTGCAGAGGCTCCGTTGTTGTCATACTGTTAACTGGGTATAATATCACGAGTTGTACGGTGTGATTGGTGTGGCTGGTATGAGTCTTACCCGGGATTCAAAATCCTTCCTTAGTGTCAGCTCTTCCGGGCACAGTATCCTAACTGAGGTCTGGAGGAGGGTCATAGGGGGAGGAGCCAGTGCACACCAGGTAGTCCTAAAGCTCTCTTTAGTTGTGCCAAGTCTCCTGCGGAGCCGCTATTCCCCATGGTCCTTACGGAGTCCCAGCATCCACTACGGACTACGAGAAATAGATTTACCGGTGAGTAAAATCTTATTTTATATATATATATATATATATATATATATATATAATATATATATATGACTTGGGGTTTGTTTTATTAGATAGAGCATGTCCCTGTGAAGTGCCTTTTGGGGTTGTGGTTTTTCAGAAAGTTACAGGTTTTTTTTAATTAAGAGAAATATGCCCCATTATAGAGATCGGGCATTTCAATTTGTTGCGCCTGCGCAGTGGCCGCCAGCAGGGGGTGTACTAGAGTGCCTTCTCTTGAGAGCCGCAATATGGCCGCCTTCTCCCCGGTTATTCTGTAAATAGGAAAATAACCTCACAGGTTCACATAGGGCAGAGTTGCCACTACTAGTGCAGGGCTGTAACTTACAGTACTAAGGAAAAGCCATATACTAAAGCGGCACGGTGACCTCACCCCTCTCAGAGACACCAGGGCGCAGCACACTGGTACACACACCTGTTAGCTCAGGGCAGCACTATAGGACCCTCCTGTAATGCTGTGCTGGCGGCGTGTAGTGATCAGGGCACTGGGAGACTGGCTGGCTGGTCTCCGTCTCTGCTGCCTATAGAACTTCCACCTCTGTTATATATCAGGGCTGCTCTCCTGTTATGATTCCAATACTCTGGTCTGGGGATATCTTATAGCAAGGACCTGAGTACTGGAACGTAATGCTTGGAAAGGGAGTGGGAACGGGAATAGCCCCTGGCGCCCTATCTCCGTTGTCTCGCCCGTGCTGTCAGAAATCTCTTGCGAGACTATGGTTGCTTGGGCCCATGGCAGCCGCGTTTGAAGGGCGGATTACGTCTGCCCAACTCCGATGCCCCCTCAGGTCTTAATGGGAGACAAAGAGAAATCCGAGACAGGGTGATAACAAGGGGCCCTCTACTAAACAACAAAGCCAGGGGCTCAAAACTAACTTTAAACTAGAGTATATGCGGAAAACCGCCAGGGAAAAGGACAACCAAAATACCCACTTGTCCACTCTTCTACCCGGCACCGGCGAGTTCCGGAGAGGAGTGTGGGAGCGTAAACCTCCGCAAATGCACCAACACAGAATACAAAATAAAGCGGCCTAGGCCGCAGCACGCGGCAGAGCCGCCACTCACGAAAACCACACGAGATCCTCTAGCGACTGTTGCGGGTAAATGAGGACTGGAAGACTCCTTGGGAAGAGATGACAACACTAAGATTCAGGAACTCTGAGGACAGGAATGACCGGACACAGCAGAACTGGAACAGACGTCAGCAAACCAAAGCAGCATGCAGGAAGCTATTACCGGCGTCTGTGTGAAGCACTGAGAAGGTATTTAGCAGGGAGTCCTTCAATCAGAAGTTCAGAGCCTGATTAGCACAATGCCGTGCAGCTGCCTTGCTGCACGACCAGAAGACAAGTGTGTGTGTGTAGTTCACTTGATTGACCCTGCAAGGGGAGCGCAGTCCGTCCGTGGCGTCCCCGTTGCTAGGGTCCAGGCGGCTCAGCGCGCCCGGCGTCCTAGCGTTGCTAGGGAGCCGGCGGCTAGCACGCTCGGCATCCCTAGTTGCTAGGCGCCGGGCCGCGAGGACATCGCGGACCACGGCGCCTAACACCTGTGTGTTCTCTTCCTCTCCTACCTCACACTGGAACTGGCCGCCCAGAGAACGAGAGGGCAGCGGCTGACATCAGAGAGGGTGCAGCAATCTGTGTGGGCAGAGCCCCTCACAGCAAGGTGTCCTTATGCTGTGCCCCGTGTAATCACTGTGATCCATACAGACTCTCACCCTGGTATGCTCTCTATTATTTATTTTTTTACACTACGGCATGCTCGAGGGAAGGGAGCAGGCACCACCCCACCGCCACTACTCCTCCGCCAGCATCACTGCCGAGCCGGTCAGTGTTCCGGCGGCAATGAGCAGTAGGCAGCCACCAGCAACAACAGTCAGGAAGCTGTTACTCCCGGCAGCAGTAGCGTCAAGCTGCAATTCAGCCAGCGGCACGATGATCCGGGAGACAGTGGCAGCACAGGGAAGCAGTACCCCCTCCAATCGCAGCACCAACTAGGAGACTGAGGCAGCAACCTGCCCCCAGCAGCAGCACCACCCTGATGATAGGTAAGATGCATTTTGGTGTCACAAGAAGGTGGCCGGAGTAGTGGCTGGCTGTGGTCACACCCCGGGGAAAAGTGATAGTGATTTCAGTGTTCCCTTGCGCGGGGATTGGATGTGTAGATGTATGGAGGCTATGTATGTATAGATGTGAGCGGCAGTGTGCGGATATATGAGAGTGGCAGTGTGCGGATGTATGAGAGCGGCAATGTACGGCTGTAGGAATTTTGGATATCGGATTTTTCTGTATTTTGGAATAATTGCATACCATAACGAGATATTATGGTGATGGGACCTAAATCTAAGCACAGAAGGCATTTATGTTTCATATACACCTTATACACACAGCCTGAAGGTCATTTTAGCCAATATTTTTTATAACTTTGTGCATTAAACAAAGTGTGTGTACATTCACAGAAT
Source organism: Pseudophryne corroboree (assembly GCF_028390025.1). Taxonomy (NCBI): domain Eukaryota; kingdom Metazoa; phylum Chordata; class Amphibia; order Anura; family Myobatrachidae; genus Pseudophryne; species Pseudophryne corroboree. Next base: position 52,851 of record NW_026970297.1, on the reverse strand, counting down.
TCATTTATGTTTCATATACACCTTATACACACAGTCTGAAGTTCATTTAATACAATATTTTTAATAACTTTGAGTATTAAACAAAGTTTGTGTACACTGAGCCATCAAAACACAAAGGTTTCACTATCTCAGTCTCACTCAAAAAAGTCCGTATTTCGGAATATTCCGTATTTCTGAATATTTGGATATGGGATGCTCAACCTGTATTACTTTTTTCTGCTACTGGTTCTTTAACCTATGCAAACAAGCATCTGACTTGCCTTTCCTATTGCTTTGTTACATTGCTTACCTGAAATAGTAATACTTAGATAGCTTTCCTCTTGCCATTATAATGCCCTTAATATTATAGTTAGCCTTTGCATTTTTGAGACGTGTATGATTTTGCATTTTTTGGCATTAAATGCTGCCATGTTCTTGACCATTCCTCTAGTCCAGGGGCGGAACTGCCAGAGACAACGGAGTCAGTTGCCGCCGGGCTCCAGCCCTAAAGGGGCTTCCTCCATTGCCCCCCGGCTGTTACGTGCCCTTCCTACTAAATAGACAAAGGCGCTACCAGCAGGGTCTCGCAGTTTGTACATTCCATGCCGTAACACCCTTCTTTCCACCTTCACAATGAAGCTATTGGTACTTTGCAAAAAAAAAAATTATTAGCATTGCAACTCAGCAGATCAATGCAGTGTGAAGCCACACACTCCATATATCTGCTCAGCCACAAAGCTGATTATTTCTTCACAAAGTACAAGGTGAGCTCCAAATAGAATTCTCTAGCTTAGATTATACCTTTCTATGCAAGGGTAAATAGCTCAATTGTTTGACTGCAATGCCACAGGAAATGGTTTGGATCCAAGACAGTGTGACTGAATAATAAAGAAACCTTAAGATGAGTTCATGAATGTTGTATAAGTATTAGTGAGAGAAGGGGTCAGGAGCATGCTAGGCTGCAAAAAATAAGGTAGGCTGCAAGTGAAAGTAATGATCGCCTATATATTTTCCCAGATCTGTCACTCTGTGTGGCTAACTCTGGGGGAAGTCACAGCAATGGGCGGAGACGGCAACTGCAGGACGATACACCAGTGCCAGCAGCAGACCGTAACAAAGTGACAGATCAGGGAGAATATATAGGAGGTAGGGAGGTGGCCATGGTACATGGCTGGCCAAGGGACACTAGCTCATGTACCCCTTTACCACTGAGGCTGGCCACCAAGGATGGACCTGTCACCAGTGCACATGCAATAACCTCTTCTGCTGCCCTCTTTGCAACTCAGATTGCCCAGTGCTCCCCTTCGCTAACAGTCCACAAAGTTTCCCCATCTCACGATCTGCCTCCTCACCCCCACTTTCATCTCTACAGCACACGCGCATATCATACAAGATCCCATCATGCGTACGTAGGTCTGAAATGCAAGAGGGAGGTTGGGGGGAGATTGGCATGCGCCAGCAACGCCACACAGCTCACTGTGACCACAGTGGAGAGGCGCTGCAACAGGACAATACACCAACCTCGGAGCAAGGAACTGCGTCGGTCAGGAGGAGAACTATTTCAATAGCATAAAAAGGTTAATGCGTCCCACCCTATGGACACCAGACTCATCAAGTCACTGTTGCCAGAGTCTCATACAATGACTCTGAACCTCTAAGCACACTATTTGACTGTCCACACCCTGCTGTGCCTATTTCCCATCTCCTCCACCACCCTCAACACTGACCCACACATCATTCACCCACAGAGATACAATAAAGGTAGTTTGGATAAATTAGCTAAATGAAATGGATTTAACCAATTTATATAAATTTTTGGATGTTTTCCAGTGTTTGTGAGCAAATGGTCAATTGTCATTTGCTGCCACATATTAGCATAATTTTGTTTCAACTAGAAAAAAAAATTGGACAGATAATCTAAGTGTGGATCCAGTTTAAAGGTCCGTATTCACGGCCCGATTTTGGGGAGAGATGTGTGCTGAGCGAACTGCTCAGCACACATCTCTCCCCCCGCTCAGCACAGCGTGATGTGTGCTGAGCATACGGGGGGTGGGGGGGGCGCTCATTTCACCCCCTGTGTAGGGCATTCTGTGTGTATCCAGCTTAACAGGTGTGAGCATCATACAACTACTGACTTGCGAGTAACTATACAGCAGCTCCATACCTTGTGACTTGAAGAAACACCAGTTAACCCCGGGAATGCTGCAGTCAAAGCAACAATTCCTCTTCTTACATTCCGCTGCACTTATTGTGGGGTAGCCGCAATCCCTTCTGCTGTACGGTTCCACATTACATTGTTTCTTGTCACTTCCTGTTGATGCAGTAAGGAAACATCCAGGAATTACAGCAGCTTAGTTTTTTTTTTTTTAACTGGGGCAATTTAGCTAGATCACAGGGCAATTTAGCTCCTTTGGTCCTTTTTTAGGACCAGTTAATCAGACAGTTGAGCAAACTGAAAAACAGCTAACAGGAAATTTCCACTTAAATGGTATTTTCTAATCTTATCTGACCATGACTAAGAATAAAGGATACACAAGATAAACTCTTAGAGCCATGGACCTTATCCATGTTTAAGCTCCATCAAATCTGTAATCAATAGCACTACATGCTCCCACTTTACCACTGTACTATATACTCTACCTGTGTTTTTAAGGTAAAAACACCATTTAACCCCAGTGACACTTGAATTAAAGCAGCAGCCTCTGGAATAGCATTCCTTAGCATTAATCCCAGGAAATCTGCAATCTTCACGCTCTTTGATAGCCATGCTACATTGCTGTTTACTTGGATGGAGCAGAGAGCACAACATCAGGACATAGGAAATATTACAATGCATGATAAGAAAGGTGTGAGCTCTACAGCAAGGCCTCTAACCCTTTGCCAGTGCCAACAGCAAGGCCTCTAACCCTTTGCCAGTGCCAAATACATAGGGCTTAACTCAGATCTGATCACAGCAGCAAATTTATTAGCTAAAACCATGTACACTGCAGGGGGGGGGGGGTGTATAATATGTGCAGAGAGAGTTAGATTTTGGTGCGGTGTGTTCAAACTGAAATCTAAATTGCAGTGTAAAAGCAAAACAGCCAGTATTTACCCTGCACACAAACAATATAACCCACCTAAATCTCTCTGCAAATGTTATATCTGCCCCCCCCCCCCCCCCCATCCCTGCAGTGCACATGGTTTTGCCCACTAGCTAACAAATTTGCTGCATCTGGGAATTACAGCAGCTTAATATTTCTTTTTACAGAAGGTTCAGCAAATTAAATTATTTAGTGAAATACTGTAATCATAACAGTTACAGGGATATTGTAGGTAGATTTATTGTCAGTGGATAAATGTAAAAATTAAACCCTTAGGCATAGTTCCAAAATGCTGTCATTGCAATCCAGATTTTAAGGATATCATGCTTGAGCACAGGTGACTTAATTAGAACTTCGGTCAATGTGAATTAACCATTGGACTCAACCATGGTTATCCTTAAAACCCAGGGGTCTATTTAAGATCGATCTTAATCGATGTTGGGCTTCCAGGTTGAAAAAAACACACACATTTACTAACATTTTAAAATTTATATAAAAAAATCATCTGTTCGTAAATGCAGTGCACATGGTTTTGCCCAACTGCTAACAAAAATCCTGCTGCGATCAACTCAGAATTACCCCCCATGGCCCTCATTCCGAGTTGTTCGCTCGCAAGCTGCTTTTAGCAGCATTGCACACGCTAAGCTGCCGCCTTCTGGGAGTGAATCTTAGCATCTTAAAATTGCGAACGAAAGATTTGCAATATTGCGATAAGACATCTCTGTGCAGTTTCTGAGTAGCTCGAGACTTACTCTGCCAGTGCGATCAGTTCAGTGCTTGTCGTTCCTGGTTTGACGTCACAAACACACCCAGCGTTCGCCCAGACACTCCTCCGTTTCTCCAGCCACTCCCGCGTTTTTCCCAGAAACGGTAGCATTTTTTCCCACACGCCCCTAAAGCGGCCTGTTTCCGCCCAGAAACACCCACTTCCTGTCAATCACATTACGATCACCAGAACGATGAAAAAAACGTGAGTAATATTCCTAACTGCATAGCAAATTTACTTGGCGCAGTCGCAGTGTGAACATTGCGCATGCGCATTAAGCGGAAAATCGCTGCGATGCGAAGAAAATTACCGAGCGAACAACTCGGAATGACCACCTATGTGCACTGCAGGGAAGGCAGATTTAACATGTGCAGAGAGAGTTAGATTTGGGTGTGGTGTGTTCAATCTGCAATCTAATTTGCAGTGTAAAAATAAAGCAGTCAGTATTTACATAACAAAATAACTCACCCAAATCTAACTCTTTCTGCACATGTTATATCTGCCTCCCCTGCAGTACACATGGTTTTGCCCAACTGCTAACAAAATTCCTGCTGCGATCATCTTGGAATTACCCCCATCGATTGATGTTTTCACACTGCTCGTGTATATAAGACATAGGGCCTAATTCAGTTTGGATCGTAATACGCGTTCCAACCGCAAAAACTATGAAGAGGATGGGGGCATATACGCAGGGTCCATCCTGTGCGTGTGCCTACATTTTCTCCGGGTGCCCCGCAGAAAATGCGAATGCCTCTGCCTGTCAATCAGTAGAGGGCGTACCTTCGCAGGTATATCGCGATCATGAGCCATGTCTCCCATTTTTGTCATTATAGGTGCTCTGTGAGCTGCTGGCCATGCCCCAGCCCCTCTGTCTCCCGTGAATAGACATTGAGGCTTATTCAGACCAGATCGCTTCAATTTATTTTCAGCCAGCGGGCAATCTGGTCTGCACTGCACATGCGTATGCGCCACAATGCGTAAGTGCGACGGTCCGGAGATCACAAGAAGATTGACAAGAAGAGGGTGTTTGTGTGGGTGGCAACTGAATGTTTCTAGGGAGTGTCCGGAAAAACACTGGAGGGACCCGGCGTTTTGTGGGAGGATTTGTGACGTCACCTCAATGGCTGAGTAAGTGCTGAGCTGTGCAGCTCTTGTGCACATGTGATCACACACCTGCACAGCAAATTTTCCCTTCCGCTGTAGGCGGCAACTACCTGATTACAGGGATGCAAAAAACACACCCTAGCGATCAGGTCTGAATTACCCACAATGTGCATATTTGCAGAGCAACAAGCTACAGGGAGCCTTCCACCCCCCCCCCCCTTCCCCATGGGAAGGGGGGGGGTTGTTTGGGTTAGCTGGACATTCCCCAAAAAAGTGACTGTCCTGCAAAAATTGGGATAGTTGGGAGGTATGTTCAAATACATTTATTGTTTTGCATGCAGGGTAAATACTGGCTTCTTTGACATTTAGCCACAAATGCTGCACAGCTGAATTACAGTATTACACTGCAATTAACAGTTATGCTAGGACATTCCCCCTCCCAAATCTACCTCTCTCTGCATGTTACATCTGTCCCACAGTGGCGTGCAGTGAGGTCAGTGGCTAGTGAGGCACTACAGCCATAATGTCCGCCGAATCCTGCCGATGACCCTTAGCCAATGCCCGCTACTGCCTCTGAGCCGATACCCGCTGCCACCGCCAATGGCTTACAAACTCGCCCACAATCAACTGACCCAGCCCTCCACCACTAATTTCTATCTCAGTCCGATGCCGCCAATGCCCGCTGCCTGCCTGCTCATTGTTCTCGTTATATATTATACATTTTTAAAGAAAAAAAAAATGAGTGTTTGGGACTGGGAAGGGTGAGGGAGGAGGACATGAATGCAATTTTGTTGTCCAGGGCTTCCATTAACTTAAAGGAGAAGGGTCTGAATGGGTTAAAAAAAATGCGTGAGGTCCCCCCTCCTTAGTATAACCAGCCTCGGGCTCTTTGAGCCGGTCCTGGTTATTTAAATACTGGGGGAAAAATTGGACAGGGGTTCCCCGTATTTAGACAACTAGCACCGGGCTCTTAGACCGGTCCAGGTTCCAAAAATACGTGGGACAATAGATGTAGGGGTCCCCCATATTTTTAAAACCAGCACCGGGCTCCTCTAGCCAGAGAGATAATGCCACAGCCGGGGGACACTTTTATGTAGGCCCTTAAATCAAGAGGTTCCTCCCCTCGAGGCACCCAAGGGCCAGGGGTGAAGCCCGAGGCTGTCCCCAGCACCCCTGGGTGGTGGGTGCCGGGCTGATAGCCATGTGTGTAAAAAAAGAATATTGTTTTTTCGTTGTGGAACTACAAGGCCCAGCAAGCCTCCCCCGCTTGCTGGTACTTGGAGAACCTCAAGTACCAGCAGGCGGGGAAATAACGGGCTTGCTGGTACCTGTAGTTCTACAACAACAAAAAATACCCAAATAAAAACACAAACACACACAGCGTGACAGTAAAATTATTGAGACAGTCTGTAGCATGTGGGTGCATGTAACCCTATAAAAGTGATGGATTGGGTGACTATTACAATACCCACTGTTGCTGTCTGAAAAATGATGGATTTATAGATTGCTCTGCCGAGACATGTTTTTTTCTAAAATGCACCACAGGTATGGATGGATAGTATACTTGACGACACAGAGGTAGGTAGAGCAGTGGCCTACTGTACCGTACTGCTAAATATTATATTATTTATTATTATTATTATCCTTTCTTTATATGGCGCCACAAGGGTTCCGCAGTGCCCAATTACAGAGTACATAAACAAATAATCAAACAGGAAAACAGCAACTTACAGTTGACGACAATATAGGACAAGTACAGGGTAAATAAACATAGCTACATCAGCAGATGACACTGGAATAAGTATCAGGTGGCAGAAGACTGATGGATTTGGTGCAGCTGAAGATTATTAAAGTAAGAAAAGAGTAAGCACATGAGGGAAGAGGGCCCTGCTCGTGAGAGCTTACATTCTTAAAGGGAGGGGTAGACAGACAGGGGTGAGACAGATGGGGTACATAGAGAGCATGGAACAGAGGTTTAGGATGAGATTTGGCTGGGTTTGGTGAAGAAGTGGGTCTTGAGAGCCCGTTTGAAGTTTTGTAGAGAGGTGGAGAGTCTGAGGGGGAGAGGTAGGGAATTCCAGAGAAGTGGTGCAGCACGTGAAAAATCTTGGAGGTAGGAGTGGGAGGAAGTAATCCGTAGGCAGGAGAGTCGGTGTGCATTAGCAGAGCGAAGAGGACGGGTGGGAGTGTAAAGCGAGATAAGATCAGAGATGTAGATGGGAGAGGAGTGGGTGAGGGCTTTGTAAGCAAGTGTGAGAAGCTTGAAATGGATTCTGAAAGGGAAGGGGAGCCAGTGAAGGACTAGTAAGAGAGGAGAGGTGGACGTAGTGCGTTTGGTGAGGAAAATGAGCCGGGCAGCAGCATTGAGGATAGATTGGAGTGGAGAGAGGTATTTGTCAGGAATGCCAGTCAGGAAGAGATTACAGCAGTCCAGTCTGGAGATGACCAGTGAGTGGATAAGAGTCTTAGTAGCATCCTGGGTCAGAAAAAGTCTGATCCTGGAAATATTTTTTAGATGAAAACGGCAGGTTTGTGAGAGGTGCTGAATGTGTGGTTTGAAGGAGAGGGAGGAGTCAAGGATTACTCCAAGACAGCGTGCTTGGGGGGTAGAGAAGATAGTAGTGCCATCAATAGATAATGAGATTGTAGGAGGTGAGATTATGCGGGAGGGAGGGAAGATGATCAGCTCGGTCTTAGACATGTTAAGTTTAAGAAAGCGCTGGGACATCCAGGAAGAGATAGCAGAGAGACAGTTGGAGATACGAGTGAGGAGAGTAGGGGAGAGGTCTGGAGAGGAAAGATAGATTTGAGTGTCATCAGCATAGAGATGATATTGGAAACCAAAAGAACTAATGAGCTTACCTAGTGAGGACGTATAGAGAGAGAAGAGAAGAGGACCAAGGACAGAACCTTGGGGTACCCCTACAGTTAGTGGAAGTGAGGGGGAGGTGGAGTCATGAGAGGAGACAGAGAATGAACGGTCAGAAAGGTAGGACGACAACCAAGAGAGGGCAGTGTTACGCAGACCAATGGAGTGAAGGATTTGCAGTAGGAGAGGATGGTCTACAGTGTCAAAAGCAGCAGAGAGATCAAGTAGAATAAGTAGAGAGTAGTGTCCCTTAGATTTAGCAGCATGGAGGTCATTGCATACTTTTGTAAGGGCAGTTTCAGTGGAGTGGAGAGGACGGAAGCCAGACTGGAATGGGTCAAGCAGTGAGTGTGAGGAAAGAAAGGAAGTAAGGCGGTTGTAGACAATACGCTCAAGGAGTTTGGAGGCAAAAGGGAGGAGAGAGATGGGTCGGTAGTTGGAGAGAGTGTTTGGATCAAGGGTAGGTTTTTTAAGAATAGGAGAGATGAGAGCGTGCTTGAAGGCAGAGGGGACAGTGCCTGATGAGAGGGAGAGATTGAGAAGGTGGGAAAGATGGGAACAAGCAGAAGAAGAGAGGTGGCAAAGGAGGCGGGAGGGGATAGGGTCAAGTGGTGAGGGGACAGGAACGAATGAGGGCCATGACTTCCTCTCCAGATGCATGGGAGAAAGATGACAGAGTTGGTGCGAGGGATGGGGAGGGTTGGTAAGGGATGGGAGAAGGCTGGTTACTGATAGTCTGGTGTGATGTGATGTCCTGACGTATGGAGTCAATTTTGGATGTGAAGTAAGTGGCAAAGTCAAGAGCAGAGAGTGAGGAAGGGAGATGAGGTGGAGGTGGGCAGAGGAGTGAGTTGAGAGTGGCAAAGAGGCGCCGGGGGTTGGAAGACTGGGAGGAGATTAGGTTCTTGAAGTATGACTGTTTAGCAAGAGAAAGGGCAGCACTGAAGGATGAGAGCATAAGTTTGAAATGGAGGAAGTCTGCCTTAGAGCGTGATTTCCTCCAGTGACGCTCAGCAGTACATGAGCATTTTTGCAGATATCTGGTGCATTTGGTGTGCCAGGGTTGAGGTGTTAATTTGCAAGGGTGAATAGTCGTTGGTGGAGCAACAGAGTCAAGAGCAGAAGTAAGGGAAGCATTGTATGTGGAAGTGGCTTGTTCAGGGCATGAGAGAGAGAGAATAGGAGAGAGAAGTGAGTCAAACAGGGAGGAAAGGAATGTGGTGTCAATAGCTTCAATGTTACGCTTAGTGATGGTAGCCTTAGGAGGTAGAGATGGGGAAGTCGAGAGAGATAGGTTGAAGGAGAGCAGGTGGTGGTCAGAGAGGGGAAATGGGGAGTTGGAAAAATCAGAAATATCACAGCGGTGAGTGAAGACCAGATCCAGTGTGCTCCCATTCACATGGGAGGGTGAGGAGGTCCACTGGGAGAGACCAAGTGAAGAGGTGAGGTTAAGGAGTTTAGAGGCAGGGGATTGTGTGGGGATGTCAATAGGGATGTTGAAATCGCCTAGGATAATGGTGGGAATGTCAGAAGAGAGGAAGTGAGGAAGCCAGGAAGCAAAGTTGTCGATGAATTTGGAAGCAGTGCCAGGGGGGCGGTAAATGACAGCTACTCTAAGATGGACTGGTTGGAAGAGGCATATGGCGTGGACCTCAAATGTAGAGAATATAAGGGATGGTTCTGGTGGTATGAGTTGGTAGGAGTAACTAGAAGGTAAAAGGACCCCAACACCACCCCCATGGCGACCCCCAGGTCGGGGTGTGTGTGTGAATGTAAGGCCCCCAGCAGAGAGAGCAGCAGCAGAAGTAGTGTCAGAGGGCGTAATCCAAGTTTCAGTAATGGCTAGTAGGTGTAGGGAGTTGGAAATGAAAAGGTCATGAGTGGGGACCAGTTTGTTACAAACAGATCTGGCATTCCAGAGGGCACAGGATAGGGGGTATGAGTTTGTGGGAGAGATGTGAATTAGATTTTCAGGGTTGCTGTAGCGATGAGGTGGGATTAACTTTGAGGGCAGGGATGATGAGAGAGTAGTGATGGTACGGGTGCCTGAGCTAGGAGGGGAAACTGCAGGAGGTGGGCAGGGAGGGAGGTCAGTGTGATGTGGATGGGGGTGTGGGGAGGTGACAGGGAAGGGAGAGAGGGAGCAGGGCTGAGTTGTGGGGTAGCAGGACCATGGGGCAGAGGTGAATGAAAGTGGGGTAACAGGAAAGGTGGGGGAAGGAAACAGAGGGATGGAGGGGAGACAGAGGAGGGGAGAGAGGAGGAGGTGGAGGAGACTAGTGGGGGAAGGATAAAGATACATTATTAGGTAGACACTGAGTGATGTGGGGAGTATAAGAAAACCTTGACATAGTGTTAAGTAGGTAAATAGGTTGAAGTAGTGGAAGTAGGAGAGGAGACGGTAAGGCAATCCGAGCAGAAGAATTGCAGAAATGCAGGTGAGAAAAGCAGTGTAGGCTCAAGGGGTGTAGATTTAGTATGAAATGAGTCAAAAGCGTAGATAAAGTGGGTGCAGAAATGTATTTGGAGTGTAAGAAATGAAAGGATTGTGAGAGGTTTAAGAAGCAATGGTAATTATGTTAGATGTTTTAAGTGTTTGCAGGTAAAATTGCATTGGTGCAGCTGTGCTTAAAAAACAAAATTACAATAATACAGATACAGGCATTTGTAGGTGAAATGGATGGTTTATGAAATGTCCAAGTAAGGTAGTTCTGTGCTATGTAATCAGATGCAACAATCAGGAGGTGAGTGATCTGAGGAGTAAGTGACTCACATTTGTTATTAGTTCTTCAGTTTTCTTTGTTTTGTTAGATTGGTGTGCTTCTGTTTTCCTTCTTTTTCACTTCGATTGAACGCTGATTGAACACTGCTGTTATGTGTCAATTTTATCACGCTTTGATAAAAATGCACGCTTAGATCAATAAATGCACAGCCAAATGGCTTTGCACAGCCTACACCATTGGACTTAAGTAGAAGACTATTACAAGTGAAACCAATAATTGAAATCTGTAACCACACCCCACACCCTCAAATGCCAGGCAATAAATTACCTTAAAAACAACAACCAGGCATTCCACAAAGATTAAACTGGGTCTATATCATTCAAAACTTTAAAAAAGTACTTCAAAATCACATACTATGCAATAATGTTTCAATTTGCATTACCCAGCAGAATTAGCTTTGCATATATAGATATAGTGCAGCAGAATATATTGGTGGTTGTAGTCAATTGTAATTACCTGGAGGTGACAAGAAGAGAAGAAACGTCAATTCACAATCGATATCAGCTGAAGATAAATTAATGCTGATTGAACACTGCTGTTATGTGTCAATTTTATCACGCTTTGATAAAAATGCATGCTTAGATCAATAAATGCACAGCCAAACGGCTTTGCACAGCCTACACCATTGGACTTAAGTAGAAGACTATTACAAGTGAAACCAATAATTGAAATCTGTAACCACACCCCACCCCCTCAAATGCCAGGCAATAAATTACCTTAAAAACAACAACCAGGCATTCCACAAAGATTAAACTGGGTCTATATCATTCAAAACTTTAAAAAAGTACTTCAAAATCACATACTATGCAATAATGTTTCAATTTGCATTACCCAGCAGAATTAGCTTTGCATATATAGATATAGTGCAGCAGAATATATTGGTGGTTGTAGTCAATTGTAATTACCTGTAGGTGACAAGAAGAGAAGAAACGTCAATTCACAATTGATATCAGTTGAAGATAAATTAATGCTGATTGAACACTGCTGTTATGTGTCAATTTTATCACGCTTTGATAAAAATGCACGCTTAGATCAATAAATGCACAGCCAAACGGCTTTGCACAGCCTACACCATTGGACTTAAGTAGAAGACTATTACAAGTGAAACCAATAATTGAAATCTGTAACCACACCCCACCCCCTCAAATGCCAGGCAATAAATTACCTTAAAAACAACAACCAGGCATTCCACAAAGATTAAACTGGGTCTATATCATTCAAAACTTTAAAAAAGTACTTCAAAATCACATACTATGCAATAATGTTTCAATTTGCATAACCCAGCAGAATTAGCTTTGCATATATAGATATAGTGCAGCAGAATATATTGGTGGTTGTAGTCAATTGTAATTACCTGTAGGTGACAAGAAGAGAAGAAACGTCAATTCACAATCGATATCAGCTGAAGATAAATTAACGCTTATTGAACGCTGCTGTTATGTGTCAATTTTATCACGCTTTGATAAAAATGCACGCTTAGATCAATAAATGCACAGCCAAACGGCTTTGCACAGCCTACACCATTGGACTTAAGTAGAAGACTATTACAAGTGAAACCAATAATTGAAATCTGTAACCACACCCCACCCCCTCAAATGCCAGGCAATAAATTACCTTAAAAACAACAACCAGGCATTCCACAAAGATTAAACTGGGTCTATATCATTCAAAACTTTAAAAAAGTACTTCAAAATCACATACTATGCAATAATGTTTCAATTTGCATTACCCAGCAGAATTAGCTTTGCATATATAGATATAGTGCAGCAGAATATATTGGTGGTTGTAGTCAATTGTAATTAACTGTAGGTGACAAGAAGAGAAGAAACGTCAATTCACAATCGATATCAGCTGAAGATAAATTAACGCTGATTGAACGCTGCTGTTATGTGTCAATTTTATCACGCTTTGATAAAAATGCACGCTTGGATCAATAAATGCACAGCCAAACGGCTTTGCACAGCCTACACCATTGGACTTAAGTAGAAGACTATTACAAGTAAAACCAATAATTGAAATCTGTAACCAAACCCCCCCCACCTCAAATGCCAGGCAATAAATTACCTTAAAAACAACAACCAGGCATTCCACAAAGATTAAACTGGTTCTATATCATTCAAAACTTTAAAAAAGTACTTCAAAATCACATACTATGCAATAATGTTTCAATTTGCATTACCCAGCAGAATTAGCTTTGCATATATAGATATAGTGCAGCAGAATATATTGGTGGTTGTAGTCAATTGTAATTACTCAGCAGAATTAGCTTTGCATATATAGATATAGTGCAGCAGAATATATTGGTGGTTGTAGTCAATTGTAATTACCCAGCAGAATTAGCTTTGCAAATATAGATATAGTGCAGCAGAATATATTGGTGGTTGTAGTCAATTGTAATTACCCAGCAGAATTATCTTTGCATATATATAGTGCAGCAGAATATATTGGTGGTTGTAGTAAATTGTAATTACCCAGCAGCAGCTCTACTGCACTCAACATCACCAGTGCTCACAATATATATAATGCTATATACTATGCCATAGTGGTGCTTACTATATAACACCTCCTACTGCGTTCCCCCTGGCAATGAGCATGACACCCAGAGAGTGAAACCCCTGGCAATGAGCATGACACCCAGCACGTGAAACTCTTGGCGTTGAGCAGTTTTTGTAAAAGTAATTAGAAGCTTTACTGTAGGGCATAGTGTATCACAGATATTGTGGTGAGTGACATAATATGTTCCAAAGGGCATTAATGTGTGGGGCTTAACATGGTGGAAATTACTGTACTTTTTTCCCTGTGGTGGCCGAGGTCTGTTGGTGCAGGGTCAAGAACTGGGGTGTAAGGTAGTCTTTGCCTGCAAGGCTACGCTCATTTTATGGAGACCATACCCATACATTTAAGTGTGGCATTTACCTGCGCTTGCTCGCGGGGTGAGAACATCTCCCTAATTGAATTCAGCGATATGAATAGAGGTTGTGCAGCAGCCACAGAAAGGGTTAATCTCTGCAGCTTGTCACTAAATTACATTGTTGCAATTTTAGCTGGGAGCTGCAATAATTACTCTAATACATAACACAGCCAACACTTCTATATTCACACAATATACTGCATGGTGAATATAGAAGTGGTGCTTGCTAAACAGCACCTCCTACTGCATTCCACATCACCGCTGGTCACACTCATATCAGGCCCATAATGCTGTATACTATGCCATAGTGGTGCTTACTATATAACACCAGGTGCTGTGCAGTGGTCAAAACACACTAACTGGTCCCATGCTGTTGTTGAACTAAAGGCCTATACACACGATGAGATTCGGTCTATGCTAATAGGTTTAAAAAGGTTACATAAAAGCTACTTTATGTATTTATTCATTAAAGTTTTTAAGTTGTATTTTACAACCATACAATGATATGATATATAATGTATCGTATAATCATTACATAATGTTGATGGCATTGAATTGTCTCTGCCTTGACTAGTGGCAGCAGCTTCAGCACTAGGTGGAAGTGGATCTTGATCTTTCCCTATTTTACCCTCCACCTTTTTGTTCTCCATTTTTTAATGTGTGGAATTATATGCCAGTAATATATCTGGAATTAGACGGTGGTAATGTCTGGAATTAGATACCACTAGATAGATACCAGATATCACTGTGACTGGAATGATGACATATGCACAGTGACAGGACACTACCACAGCACCCTACAGCAGCCATATGCGGCACAAGACACTGGAGTATTAGTAATGTACTGTAGTATACTGAGCACCACAAGACAATGAGCAGTGATACGGAGCACTGATGAGGATACTAGAACTGACACTGAGCAGCAAGATGCAGCACTGGACTATTAGTAATGTACTCTAGTATACTGAGCACCACATTGCAGCACAAGACAATGAGCAGTGATACTGAGCACTGATGAGGATACTACTGAGAACTGACACTGAGCAGGAGAGACACACTACAATTTCATCTTGCGCCTCTTTTTTTATTTATCTTTGCATCATGTGCTGTTTGGGGCTATTTTTTTAAGTGCCATCCTGTCTGACACTGCAGTGCCACTCCTAGATGGGCCAGGTGTTTGTGCTGCCCACTTGGGTCGCTTAGCTTAGTCATCCAGGGACCTTGGAGAACAAAAAGGTGGAGGGTAAAATAGGGAAAGATCAAGATCCACTTCCACCTAGTGCTGAAGCTGCTGCCACTAGTCAAGGCAGAGACAATTCAATGCCATCAACATTATGTAATGATTATACGATACATTATATATCATATCATTGTATGGTTGTAAAATACAACTTAAAAACTTTAATGAATAAATACATAAAGTAGCTTTTATGTAACCTTTTTAAACCTATTAGCATAGACCGAATCTCATCGTGTGTATAGGCCTTTAGTTCAACAACAGCATGGGACCAGTTAGTGTGTTTTGACCACTGCACAGCACCTGGTGTTATATAGTAAGCACCACTATGGCATAGTATACAGCATTATGGGCCTGATATGAGTGTGACCAGCGGTGATGTGGAATGCAGTAGGAGGTGCTGTTTAGCAAGCACCACTTCTATATTCACCATGCAGTATATTGTGTGAATATAGAAGTGTTGGCTGTGTTATGTATTAGAGTAATTATTGCAGCTCCCAGCTAAAATTGCAACAATGTAATTTAGTGACAAGCTGCAGAGATTAACCCTTTCTGTGGCTGCTGCACAACCTCTATTCATATCGCTGAATTCAATTAGGGAGATGTTCTCACCCCGCGAGCAAGCGCAGGTAAATGCCACACTTAAATGTATGGGTATGGTCTCCATAAAATGAGCGTAGCCTTGCAGGCAAAGACTACCTTACACCCCAGTTCTTGACCCTGCACCAACAGACCTCGGCCACCACAGGGAAAAAAGTACAGTAATTTCCACCATGTTAAGCCCCACACATTAATGCCCTTTGGAACATATTATGTCACTCACCACAATATCTGTGATACACTATGCCCTACAGTAAAGCTTCTAATTACTTTTACAAAAACTGCTCAACGCCAAGAGTTTCACGTGCTGGGTGTCATGCTCATTGCCAGGGGTTTCACTCTCTGGGTGTCATGCTCATTGCCAGGGGGAACGCAGTAGGAGGTGTTATATAGTAAGCACCACTATGGCATAGTATATAGCATTATATATATTGTGAGCACTGGTGATGTTGAGTGCAGTAGAGCTGCTGCTGGGTAATTACAATTTACTACAACCACCAATATATTCTGCTGCACTATATATATGCAAAGATAATTCTGCTGGGTAATTACAATTGACTACAACCACCAATATATTCTGCTGCACTATATCTATATTTGCAAAGCTAATTCTGCTGGGTAATTACAATTGACTACAACCACCAATATATTCTGCTGCACTATATCTATATATGCAAAGCTAATTCTGCTGAGTAATTACAATTGACTACAACCACCAATATATTCTGCTGCACTATATCTATATATGCAAAGCTAATTCTGCTGGGTAATGCAAATTGAAACATTATTGCATAGTATGTGATTTTGAAGTACTTTTTTAAAGTTTTGAATGATATAGAACCAGTTTAATCTTTGTGGAATGCCTGGTTGTTGTTTTTAAGGTAATTTATTGCCTGGCATTTGAGGTGGGGGGGGTTTGGTTACAGATTTCAATTATTGGTTTTACTTGTAATAGTCTTCTACTTAAGTCCAATGGTGTAGGCTGTGCAAAGCCGTTTGGCTGTGCATTTATTGATCCAAGCGTGCATTTTTATCAAAGCGTGATAAAATTGACACATAACAGCAGCGTTCAATCAGCGTTAATTTATCTTCAGCTGATATCGATTGTGAATTGACGTTTCTTCTCTTCTTGTCACCTACAGTTAATTACAATTGACTACAACCACCAATATATTCTGCTGCACTATATCTATATATGCAAAGCTAATTCTGCTGGGTAATGCAAATTGAAACATTATTGCATAGTATGTGATTTTGAAGTACTTTTTTAAAGTTTTGAATGATATAGACCCAGTTTAATCTTTGTGGAATGCCTGGTTGTTGTTTTTAAGGTAATTTATTGCCTGGCATTTGAGGGGGTGGGGTGTGGTTACAGATTTCAATTATTGGTTTCACTTGTAATAGTCTTCTACTTAAGTCCAATGGTGTAGGCTGTGCAAAGCCGTTTGGCTGTGCATTTATTGATCTAAGCGTGCATTTTTATCAAAGCGTGATAAAATTGACACATAACAGCAGCGTTCAATAAGCGTTAATTTATCTTCAGCTGATATCGATTGTGAATTGACGTTTCTTCTCTTCTTGTCACCTACAGGTAATTACAATTGACTACAACCACCAATATATTCTGCTGCACTATATCTATATATGCAAAGCTAATTCTGCTGGGTTATGCAAATTGAAACATTATTGCATAGTATGTGATTTTGAAGTACTTTTTTAAAGTTTTGAATGATATAGACCCAGTTTAATCTTTGTGGAATGCCTGGTTGTTGTTTTTAAGGTAATTTATTGCCTGGCATTTGAGGGGGTGGGGTGTGGTTACAGATTTCAATTATTGGTTTCACTTGTAATAGTCTTCTACTTAAGTCCAATGGTGTAGGCTGTGCAAAGCCGTTTGGCTGTGCATTTATTGATCTAAGCGTGCATTTTTATCAAAGCGTGATAAAATTGACACATAACAGCAGTGTTCAATCAGCATTAATTTATCTTCAACTGATATCAATTGTGAATTGACGTTTCTTCTCTTCTTGTCACCTACAGGTAATTACAATTGACTACAACCACCAATATATTCTGCTGCACTATATCTATATATGCAAAGCTAATTCTGCTGGGTAATGCAAATTGAAACATTATTGCATAGTATGTGATTTTGAAGTACTTTTTTAAAGTTTTGAATGATATAGACCCAGTTTAATCTTTGTGGAATGCCTGGTTGTTGTTTTTAAGGTAATTTATTGCCTGGCATTTGAGGGGGTGGGGTGTGGTTACAGATTTCAATTATTGGTTTCACTTGTAATAGTCTTCTACTTAAGTCCAATGGTGTAGGCTGTGCAAAGCCGTTTGGCTGTGCATTTATTGATCTAAGCATGCATTTTTATCAAAGCGTGATAAAATTGACACATAACAGCAGTGTTCAATCAGCATTAATTTATCTTCAGCTGATATCGATTGTGAATTGACGTTTCTTCTCTTCTTGTCACCTCCAGGTAATTACAATTGACTACAACCACCAATATATTCTGCTGCACTATATCTATATATGCAAAGCTAATTCTGCTGGGTAATGCAAATTGAAACATTATTGCATAGTATGTGATTTTGAAGTACTTTTTTAAAGTTTTGAATGATATAGACCCAGTTTAATCTTTGTGGAATGCCTGGTTGTTGTTTTTAAGGTAATTTATTGCCTGGCATTTGAGGGTGTGGGGTGTGGTTACAGATTTCAATTATTGGTTTCACTTGTAATAGTCTTCTACTTAAGTCCAATGGTGTAGGCTGTGCAAAGCCATTTGGCTGTGCATTTATTGATCTAAGCGTGCATTTTTATCAAAGCGTGATAAAATTGACACATAACAGCAGTGTTCAATCAGCGTTCAATCGAAGTGAAAAAGAAGGAAAACAGAAGCACACCAATCTAACAAAACAAAGAAAACTGAAGAACTAATAACAAATGTGAGTCACTTACTCCTCAGATCACTCACCTCCTGATTGTTGCATCTGATTACATAGCACAGAACTACCTTACTTGGACATTTCATAAACCATCCATTTCACCTACAAATGCCTGTATCTGTATTATTGTAATTTTGTTTTTTAAGCACAGCTGCACCAATGCAATTTTACCTGCAAACACTTAAAACATCTAACATAATTACCATTGCTTCTTAAACCTCTCACAATCCTTTCATTTCTTACACTCCAAATACATTTCTGCACCCACTTTATCTACGCTTTTGACTCATTTCATACTAAATCTACACCCCTTGAGCCTACACTGCTTTTCTCACCTGCATTTCTGCAATTCTTCTGCTCGGATTGCCTTACCGTCTCCTCTCCTACTTCCACTACTTCAACCTATTTACCTACTTAACACTATGTCAAGGTTTTCTTATACTCCCCACATCACTCAGTGTCTACCTAATAATGTATCTTTATCCTTCCCCCACTAGTCTCCTCCACCTCCTCCTCTCTCCCCTCCTCTGTCTCCCCTCCATCCCTCTGTTTCCTTCCCCCACCTTTCCTGTTACCCCACTTTCATTCACCTCTGCCCCATGGTCCTGCTACCCCACAACTCAGCCCTGCTCCCTCTCTCCCTTCCCTGTCACCTCCCCACACCCCCATCCACATCACACTGACCTCCCTCCCTGCCCACCTCCTGCAGTTTCCCCTCCTAGCTCAGGCACCCGTACCATCACTACTCTCTCATCATCCCTGCCCTCAAAGTTAATCCCACCTCATCGCTACAGCAACCCTGAAAATCTAATTCACATCTCTCCCACAAACTCATACCCCCTATCCTGTGCCCTCTGGAATGCCAGATCTGTTTGTAACAAACTGGTCCCCACTCATGACCTTTTCATTTCCAACTCCCTACACCTACTAGCCATTACTGAAACTTGGATTACGCCCTCTGACACTACTTCTGCTGCTGCTCTCTCTGCTGGGGGCCTTACATTCACACACACACCCCGACCTGGGGGTCGCCATGGGGGTGGTGTTGGGGTCCTTTTACCTTCTAGTTACTCCTACCAACTCATACCACCAGAACCATCCCTTATATTCTCTACATTTGAGGTCCACGCCATATGCCTCTTCCAACCAGTCCATCTTAGAGTAGCTGTCATTTACCGCCCCCCTGGCACTGCTTCCAAATTCATCGACAACTTTGCTTCCTGGCTTCCTCACTTCCTCTCTTCTGACATTCCCACCATTATCCTAGGCGATTTCAACATCCCTATTGACATCCCCACACAATCCCCTGCCTCTAAACTCCTTAACCTCACCTCTTCACTTGGTCTCTCCCAGTGGACCTCCTCACCCTCCCATGTGAATGGGAGCACACTGGATCTGGTCTTCACTCACCGCTGTGATATTTCTGATTTTTCCAACTCCCCATTTCCCCTCTCTGACCACCACCTGCTCTCCTTCAACCTATCTCTCTCGACTTCCCCATCTCTACCTCCTAAGGCTACCATCACTAAGCGTAACATTGAAGCTATTGACACCACATTCCTTTCCTCCCTGTTTGACTCACTTCTCTCTCCTATTCTCTCTCTCTCATGCCCTGAACAAGCCACTTCCACATACAATGCTTCCCTTACTTCTGCTCTTGACTCTGTTGCTCCACCAACGACTATTCACCCTTGCAAATTAACACCTCAACCCTGGCACACCAAATGCACCAGATATCTGCAAAAATGCTCATGTACTGCTGAGCGTCACTGGAGGAAATCACGCTCTAAGGCAGACTTCCTCCATTTCAAACTTATGCTCTCATCCTTCAGTGCTGCCCTTTCTCTTGCTAAACAGTCATACTTCAAGAACCTAATCTCCTCCCAGTCTTCCAACCCCCGGCGCCTCTTTGCCACTCTCAACTCACTCCTCTGCCCACCTCCACCTCATCTCCCTTCCTCACTCTCTGCTCTTGACTTTGCCACTTACTTCACATCCAAAATTGACTCCATACGTCAGGACATCACATCACACCAGACTATCAGTAACCAGCCTTCTCCCATCCCTTACCAACCCTCCCCATCCCTCGCACCAACTCTGTCATCTTTCTCCCATGCATCTGGAGAGGAAGTCATGGCCCTCATTCGTTCCTGTCCCCTCACCACTTGACCCTATCCCCTCCCGCCTCCTTTGCCACCTCTCTTCTTCTGCTTGTTCCCATCTTTCCCACCTTCTCAATCTCTCCCTCTCATCAGGCACTGTCCCCTCTGCCTTCAAGCACGCTCTCATCTCTCCTATTCTTAAAAAACCTACCCTTGATCCAAACACTCTCTCCAACTACCGACCCATCTCTCTCCTCCCTTTTGCCTCCAAACTCCTTGAGCGTATTGTCTACAACCGCCTTACTTCCTTTCTTTCCTCACACTCACTGCTTGACCCATTCCAGTCTGGCTTCCGTCCTCTCCACTCCACTGAAACTGCCCTTACAAAAGTATGCAATGACCTCCATGCTGCTAAATCTAAGGGACACTACTCTCTACTTATTCTACTTGATCTCTCTGCTGCTTTTGACACTGTAGACCATCCTCTCCTACTGCAAATCCTTCACTCCATTGGTCTGCGTAACACTGCCCTCTCTTGGTTGTCGTCCTACCTTTCTGACCGTTCATTCTCTGTCTCCTCTCATGACTCCACCTCCCCCTCACTTCCACTAACTGTAGGGGTACCCCAAGGTTCTGTCCTTGGTCCTCTTCTCTTCTCTCTCTATACGTCCTCACTAGGTAAGCTCATTAGTTCTTTTGGTTTCCAATATCATCTCTATGCTGATGACACTCAAATCTATCTTTCCTCTCCAGACCTCTCCCCTACTCTCCTCACTCGTATCTCCAACTGTCTCTCTGCTATCTCTTCCTGGATGTCCCAGCGCTTTCTTAAACTTAACATGTCTAAGACCGAGCTGATCATCTTCCCTCCCTCCCGCATAATCTCACCTCCTACAATCTCATTATCTATTGATGGCACTACTATCTTCTCTACCCCCCAAGCACGCTGTCTTGGAGTAATCCTTGACTCCTCCCTCTCCTTCAAACCACACATTCAGCACCTCTCACAAACCTGCCGTTTTCATCTAAAAAATATTTCCAGGATCAGACTTTTTCTGACCCAGGATGCTACTAAGACTCTTATCCACTCACTGGTCATCTCCAGACTGGACTGCTGTAATCTCTTCCTGACTGGCATTCCTGACAAATACCTCTCTCCACTCCAATCTATCCTCAATGCTGCTGCCCGGCTCATTTTCCTCACCAAACGCACTACGTCCACCTCTCCTCTCTTACTAGTCCTTCACTGGCTCCCCTTCCCTTTCAGAATCCATTTCAAGCTTCTCACACTTGCTTACAAAGCCCTCACCCACTCCTCTCCCATCTACATCTCTGATCTTATCTCGCTTTACACTCCCACCCGTCCTCTTCGCTCTGCTAATGCACACCGACTCTCCTGCCTACGGATTACTTCCTCCCACTCCTACCTCCAAGATTTTTCACGTGCTGCACCACTTCTCTGGAATTCCCTACCTCTCCCCCTCAGACTCTCCACCTCTCTACAAAACTTCAAACGGGCTCTCAAGACCCACTTCTTCACCAAACCCAGCCAAATCTCATCCTAAACCTCTGTTCCATGCTCTCTATGTACCCCATCTGTCTCACCCCTGTCTGTCTACCCCTCCCTTTAAGAATGTAAGCTCTCACGAGCAGGGCCCTCTTCCCTCATGTGCTTACTCTTTTCTTACTTTAATAATCTTCAGCTGCACCAAATCCATCAGTCTTCTGCCACCTGATACTTATTCCAGTGTCATCTGCTGATGTAGCTATGTTTATTTACCCTGTACTTTATGTTTATTTACCCTGTACTTGTCCTATATTGTCGTCAACTGTAAGTTGCTGTTTTCCTGTTTGATTATTTGTTTATGTACTCTGTAATTGGGCACTGCGGAACCCTTGTGGCGCCATATAAAGAAAGGATAATAATAATAATAAATAATATAATATTTAGCAGTACGGTACAGTAGGCCACTGCTCTACCTACCTCTGTGTCGTCAAGTATACTATCCATCCATACCTGTGGTGCATTTTAGAAAAAAACATGTCTCGGCAGAGCAATCTATAAATCCATCATTTTTCAGACAGCAACAGTGGGTATTGTAATAGTCACCCAATCCATCACTTTTATAGGGTTACATGCACCCACATGCTACAGACTGTCTCAATAATTTTACTGTCACGCTGTGTGTGTTTGTGTTTTTATTTGGGTATTTTTTGTTGTTGTAGAACTACAGGTACCAGCAAGCCCGTTATTTCCCCGCCTGCTGGTACTTGAGGTTCTCCAAGTACCAGCAAGCGGGGGAGGCTTGCTGGGCCTTGTAGTTCCACAACGAAAAAACAATATTCTTTTTTTACACACATGGCTATCAGCCCGGCACCCACCACCCAGGGGTGCTGGGGACAGCCTCGGGCTTCACCCCTGGCCCTTGGGTGCCTCGAGGGGAGGAACCTCTTGATTTAAGGGCCTACATAAAATCTCTCTGGCTAGAGGAGCCCGGTGCTGGTTTTAAAAATATGGGGGACCCCTACATCTATTGTCCCACGTATTTTTGGAACCTGGACCGGTCTAAGAGCCCGGTGCTAGTTGTCTAAATACGGGGAACCCCTGTCCAATTTTTCCCCCAGTATTTAAATAACCAGGACCGGCTCAAAGAGCCCGAGGCTGGTTATACTAAGGAGGGGGGACCTCACGCATTTTTTTTAACCCATTCAGACCCTTCTCCTTTAAGTTAATGGAAGCCCTGGACAACAAAATTGCATTCATGTCCTCCTCCCTCACCCTTCCCAGTCCCAAACACTCATTTTTTTTTTCTTTAAAAATGTATAATATATAACGAGAACAATGAGCAGGCAGGCAGCGGGCATTGGCGGCATCGGACTGAGATAGAAATTAGTGGTGGAGGGCTGGGTCAGTTGATTGTGGGCGAGTTTGTAAGCCATTGGCGGTGGCAGCGGGTATCGGCTCAGAGGCAGTAGCGGGCATTGGCTAAGGGTCATCGGCAGGATTCGGCGGACATTATGGCTGTAGTGCCTCACTAGCCACTGACCTCACTGCACGCCACTGTGGGACAGATGTAACATGCAGAGAGAGGTAGATTTGGGAGGGGGAATGTCCTAGCATAACTGTTAATTGCAGTGTAATACTGTAATTCAGCTGTGCAGCATTTGTGGCTAAATGTCAAAGAAGCCAGTATTTACCCTGCATGCAAAACAATAAATGTATTTGAACATACCTCCCAACTATCCCAATTTCTCTATCGTCCTAAGTGGATGCTGGGGTTCCTGAAAGGACCATGGGGAACAGCGGCTCCGCAGGAGACAGGGCACAAAAAAGTAAAGCTTTACTAGGTCAGGTGGTGTGCACTGGCTCCTCCCCCTATGACCCTCCTCCAGACTCCAGTTAGATTTTGTGCCCGAACGAGAAGGGTGCAATCTAGGTGGCTCTCCTAAAGAGCTGCTTAGAGAAAGTTTAGTTTAGGTTTTTTTCTTTACAGTGAGTCCTGCTGGCAACAGGATCACTGCAACGTGGGACTTAGGGGGAAAGTAGTAAACTCACCTGCATGCAGAGTGGATTTGCTGCTTGGCTACTGGACACCATTAGCTCCAGAGGGATCGAACACAGGCCCAGCCGTGGAGTCCGGTCCCGGAGCCGCGCCGCCGACCCCCTTGCAGATGCTGAAGCGTGAAGAGGTCCGGAAACCGGCGGCTGAAGACTCCTCAGTCTTCATAAGGTAGCGCACAGCACTGCAGCTGTGCGCCATTTTCCTCTCAGCACACTTCACTGGGCAGTCACTGAGGGTGCAGAGCGCTGGGGGGGGGCGCTCTGAGAGGCAAATATAAACCTTATACAAGGCTAAAAATACCTCACATATAGCCCATAGGGGCTATATGGAGATATTTAACCCCTGCCTGACTGGAAAAATAGCGGGAGAAGAACCCGCCGAAAAAGGGGCGGGGCCTATCTCCTCAGCACACGGCGCCATTTTCTGTCACAGCTCCGCTGGTCAGAACGGCTCCCAGGTCTCTCCCCTGCACTGCACTACAGAAACAGGGTAAAACAGAGAGGGGGGGCACATTAATGGCTATATATATATATATTAAAGCAGCTATAAGGGAGCACTTAATATAAGGATATCCCTTGTATATATAGCGCTTTGTGGTGTGTGCTGGCAGACTCTCCCTCTGTCTCCCCAAAAGGGCTAGTGGGTCCTGTCTTCATTAGAGCATTCCCTGTGAGTTTGCGGTGTGTGTCGGTACGTGGTGTCGACATGTATGAGGACGATATTGGTGTGGAGGCGGAGCAATTGCCAAATATGCAGATGTCACCCCCCAGGGGGTCGACACCAGAATGGATGCCTTTATTTGTGGAATTACGTGATGGTTTATCTTCCCTTAAACAGTCAGTTGAGGACATGAGGCGGCCGGACAATCAATTAATGCCTGTCCAGGCGCCTCAAACACCGTCAGGGGCTGTAAAACGCCCTTTGCCTCAGTCGGTCGACACAGACCCAGACACGGGCACTGATTCCAGTGACGACGGTAGAAAGTCAAACGTATTTTCCAGTAGGGCCACACGTTATATGATTTTGGCAATGAAGGAGACGTTACATTTAGCTGATACTACAGATACCGTAAAACAGGGTATTATGTATGGTGTGAAAAAACTACAAACAGTTTTTCCTGAATCAGAAGAATTAAATGACGTGTGTGATGAAGCGTGGGTTGCTCCTGATAAAAAGTTGATAATTTCAAAAAAGTTATTGGCATTATACCCTTTCCCGCCAGAGGTTAGGGCGCGCTGGGAAACACCCCCTAAGGTGGACAAGGCGCTCACACGCTTATCCAAACAAGTGGCGTTACCCTCTCCTGAGACGGCCGCACTTAAGGATCCATCAGATAGAAAGATGGAAGTTATTCAAAAGAATATATACACACATGCAGGTGTTATACTACGACCAGCTATAGCAACTGCCTGGATGTGCAGTGCTGGAGTAGTTTGGTCAGAATCCCTGATTGAAAATATTGATACCCTAGATAGGGACAATGTTTTACTGTCGTTAGAACAAATAAAGGATGCATTTATCTATATGCGTGATGCACAGAGGGATATTTGCACACTGGCATCTCGGGTGAGTGCTATGTCCATTTCAGCCAGAAGAGCCTTATGGACACGACAGTGGACAGGCGATGCGGATTCAAAACGTCACATGGAGGTTTTGCCGTATAAAGGGGAGGAGTTATTTGGAGTTGGTCTATCAGACTTGGTGGCCACGGCTACTGCCGGGAAATCCACTTTTTTACCTCAAGTCACTCCCCAACAGAGAAAGGCACCGACCTTTCAACCGCAGCCTTTTCGCTCCTACAAAAATAAGAGAGCAAAGGGCTTGTCGTACCTGCCACGAGGCAGAGGAAGAGGGAAGAGACACCAACAGGCAGCTCCTTCCCAGGAACAGAAGCCCTCCCCGGCTCCTGCAAAAACCTCAGCATGACGCTGGGGCCTCTCAAGCGGACTCGGGGACAGTGGGGGGCCGTCTCAAAAATTACAGCGCGCAGTGGGCTCACTCGCAGGTAGACCCCTGGATCCTGCAGATAATATCTCAGGGGTACAGGTTGGAATTAGAGACGGATCCTCCTCATCGTTTCCTGAAGTCTGCCTTACCAACCGTCTCTTCCGAAAGGGAGAGGGTGTTGGAAGCCATTCACAAGCTGTACGCTCAGCAGGTGATAGTCAAAGTACCCCTATTACAACAAGGAAAGGGGTATTATTCCACTCTATTTGTGGTACCGAAGCCGGATGGCTCGGTAAGGCCTATTCTAAATCTGAAGTCCTTGAACCTCTACATAAAAAAGTTCAAGTTCAAGATGGAGTCACTCAGAGCAGTGATAGCGAACCTGGAAGAAGGGGACTTTATGGTATCCTTGGACATCAAGGATGCGTATCTACACGTTCCGATTTACCCCGCACACCAGGGGTACCTCAGGTTCATTGTTCAAAACTGTCACTATCAGTTTCAGACGCTGCCGTTCGGATTGTCCACGGCGCCTCGGGTCTTTACCAAGGTAATGGCCGAGATGATGATTCTTCTTCGAAGAAAAGGCGTATTAGTTATCCCATACTTGGACGATCTCCTAATAAGGGCAAGGTCCAGAGAACAGCTGGAGACAGCTTTAGCACTATCTCAAGAGGTGCTAAGACAACACGGGTGGATTCTGAATATTCCAAAATCCCATTTAATCCCGACAACTCGTCTGCTGTTCCTAGGAATGATTCTGGACACGGTTCAGAAAAAGGTTTTCCTTCCAGAGGAAAAAGCCAAGGAGTTATCCGATCTGGTCAGGAACCTCCTAAAACCAGGAAAAGTGTCAGTACATCAATGCACAAGAGTCCTGGGAAAAATGGTGGCTTCTTACGAAGCAATTCCATTCGGCAGATTCCATGCAAGAATATTCCAAAGGGATCTGTTGGACAAATGGTCAGGGTCGCATCTGCAGATGCACCTGCGAATAACCCTGTCACCAAAGACAAGGGTGTCACTTCTGTGGTGGTTGCAGAAGGCTCACCTATTAGAAGGCCGCAGATTCGGCATTCAGGATTGGATCCTGGTGACCACGGACGCCAGCCTGAGAGGCTGGGGAGCAGTCACACAAGGAAGAAACTTCCAGGGAGTATGGACGAGTCTGGAAAAGTCTCTTCACATAAACATTCTGGAACTAAGAGCAATCTACAATGCTCTAAGCCAGGCGGAACTTCTCCTGCAAGGAAAGCCGGTGTTGATTCAGTCGGACAACATCACGGCGGTCGCCCATGTAAACAGGCAGGGCGGCACAAGAAGCAGGAGTGCAATGGCAGAAGCTGCCAAGATTCTTCGCTGGGCGGAGAATCACGTGATAGCACTGTCAGCAGTGTTCATCCCGGGCGTGGACAACTGGGAAGCAGACTTCCTCAGCAGACACGATCTTCATCCGGGAGAGTGGGGTCTACATCCAGAAGTCTTCAACATGTTAATAGACCGTTGGGAAAGACCAATTGTAGACATGATGGCGTCTCGCCTCAACAAGAAACTGGACAAATATTGCGCCAGGTCAAGAGATCCACAGGCAATAGCTGTGGACGCACTGGTAACTCCTTGGGTGTACCAGTCAGTGTATGTGTTTCCTCCTCTGCCGCTCATACCAAAGGTATTGAAGATCATACGGCAAAGAAGAGTAAGAACAATACTAGTGGTTCCGGATTGGCCGAGAAGGACTTGGTATCCGGAACTTCAAGAGATGCTCACGGACGAACCGTGGCCTCTACCTCTGAGAAGGGACCTGCTACAGCAGGGTCCCTGTCTTTTTCAAGACTTACCGCGGCTGCGTTTGACGGCATGGCGGTTGAACGCCAGATCCTAAAAGGGAAAGGCATTCCAGAAGAAGTCATTCCTACCTTGATTAAGGCACGGAAGGAAGTCACCGTGAAACATTATCACCGCATTTGGCGAAAATATGTAGCGTGGTGCGAGGATCGGAGGGTTCCGACGGAGGAATTCCAACTGGGTCGTTTCCTACATTTCCTGCAATCAGGATTATCTATGGGTCTCAAATTGGGATCCATTAAGGTTCAAATTTCGGCCCTGTCAATATTCTTCCAAAAAGAATTGGCCTCTGTCCCTGAGGTCCAGACTTTTGTCAAGGGAGTACTGCATATACAGCCTCCTGTGGTGCCTCCGGTGGCACCGTGGGATCTAAATGTAGTTTTAGATTTCCTCAAATCCCATTGGTTTGAACCATTGAAAAAGGTGGATTTGAAATATCTCACATTGAAAGTGACTATGTTACTAGCCCTGGCCTCTGCCAGGAGAGTATCTGAATTGGCGGCTTTATCTTATAAAAGTCCTTATCTAATCTTCCATTCGGATAGGGCAGAACTGCGGACTCGTCCGCATTTTCTCCCTAAAGTGGTATCAGCATTTCATCTGAACCAACCTATTGTGGTGCCTGCGGCCACTAGCGACTTGGAGGACTCCAAGTTGTTGGACGTTGTCAGAGCCTTAAAAATATACATTGCAAGGACGGCTGGAGTCAGAAAATCTGACTCGCTGTTTATATTGTATGCACCCAACAAGTTGGGCGCACCTGCTTCTAAGCAGTCGATTGCTCGTTGGATTTGTAACACAATTCAACTTGCACATTCTGTGGCAGGCCTGCCACAGCCTAAAACTGTAAAAGCCCACTCCACAAGGAAGGTGGGCTCATCTTGGGCGGCTGCCCGAGGGGTCTCGGCATTACAACTCTGCCGAGCAGCTACGTGGTCGGGGGAGAACACGTTTGTAAAATTTTACAAATTTGATACCCTGGCAAAGGAGGACCTGGAGTTCTCTCATTCGGTGCTGCAGAGTCATCCGCACTCTCCCGCCCGTTTGGGAGCTTTGGTATAATCCCCATGGTCCTTTCAGGAACCCCAGCATCCACTTAGGACGATAGAGAAAATAAGAATTTACTTACCGATAATTCTATTTCTCGGAGTCCGTAGTGGATGCTGGGCGCCCATCCCAAGTGCGGATTATCTGCAATACTTGTACATAGTTATTGTTAACTAATTCGGGTTATTGTTAAGGAGCCATCTTTAAGAGTCCCTTTCTGTTGTCATACTGTTAACTGGGTTTAGATCACAAGTTGTACGGTGTGATTGGTGTGGCTGGTATGAGTCTTACCCGGGATTCAAAATGCCTCCCTTATTGTGTATGCTCGTCCGGGCACAGTACCTAACTGGAGTCTGGAGGAGGGTCATAGGGGGAGGAGCCAGTGCACACCACCTGACCTAGTAAAGCTTTACTTTTTTGTGCCCTGTCTCCTGCGGAGCCGCTGTTCCCCATGGTCCTTTCAGGAACCCCAGCATCCACTACGGACTCCGAGAAATAGAATTATCGGTAAGTAAATTCTTATTTTTTGCAGGACAGTCACTTTTTTGGGGAATGTCCAGCTAACCCAAACAACCCCCCCCCTTCCCATGGGGAAGGGGGGGGGGGTGGAAGGCTCCCTGTAGCTTGTTGCTCTGCAAATATGCACATTGTGGGTAATTCAGACCTGATCGCTAGGGTGTGTTTTTTGCATCCCTGTAATCAGGTAGTTGCCGCCTACAGCGGAAGGGAAAATTTGCTGTGCAGGTGTGTGATCACATGTGCACAAGAGCTGCACAGCTCAGCACTTACTCAGCCATTGAGGTGACGTCACAAATCCTCCCACAAAACGCCGGGTCCCTCCAGTGTTTTTCCGGACACTCCCTAGAAACATTCAGTTGCCACCCACACAAACACCCTCTTCTTGTCAATCTTCTTGTGATCTCCGGACCGTCGCACTTACGCATTGTGGCGCATACGCATGTGCAGTGCAGACCAGATTGCCCGCTGGCTGAAAATAAATTGAAGCGATCTGGTCTGAATAAGCCTCAATGTCTATTCACGGGAGACAGAGGGGCTGGGGCATGGCCAGCAGCTCACAGAGCACCTATAATGACAAAAATGGGAGACATGGCTCATGATCGCGATATACCTGCGAAGGTACGCCCTCTACTGATTGACAGGCAGAGGCATTCGCATTTTCTGCGGGGCACCCGGAGAAAATGTAGGCACACGCACAGGATGGACCCTGCGTATATGCCCCCATCCTCTTCATAGTTTTTGCGGTTGGAACGCGTATTACGATCCAAACTGAATTAGGCCCTATGTCTTATATACACGAGCAGTGTGAAAACATCAATCGATGGGGGTAATTCCAAGATGATCGCAGCAGGAATTTTGTTAGCAGTTGGGCAAAACCATGTGTACTGCAGGGGAGGCAGATATAACATGTGCAGAAAGAGTTAGATTTGGGTGAGTTATTTTGTTATGTAAATACTGACTGCTTTATTTTTACACTGCAAATTAGATTGCAGATTGAACACACCACACCCAAATCTAACTCTCTCTGCACATGTTAAATCTGCCTTCCCTGCAGTGCACATAGGTGGTCATTCCGAGTTGTTCGCTCGGTAATTTTCTTCGCATCGCAGCGATTTTCCGCTTAATGCGCATGCGCAATGTTCACACTGCGACTGCGCCAAGTAAATTTGCTATGCAGTTAGGAATATTACTCACGTTTTTTTCATCGTTCTGGTGATCGTAATGTGATTGACAGGAAGTGGGTGTTTCTGGGCGGAAACAGGCCGCTTTAGGGGCGTGTGGGAAAAAATGCTACCGTTTCTGGGAAAAACGCGGGAGTGGCTGGAGAAACGGAGGAGTGTCTGGGCGAACGCTGGGTGTGTTTGTGACGTCAAACCAGGAACGACAAGCACTGAACTGATCGCACTGGCAGAGTAAGTCTCGAGCTACTCAGAAACTGCACAGAGATGTCTTATCGCAATATTGCAAATCTTTCGTTCGCAATTTTAAGATGCTAAGATTCACTCCCAGAAGGCGGCAGCTTAGCGTGTGCAATGCTGCTAAAAGCAGCTTGCGAGCGAACAACTCGGAATGAGGGCCATGGGGGGTAATTCTGAGTTGATCGCAGCAGGATTTTTGTTAGCAGTTGGGCAAAACCATGTGCACTGCATTTACGAACAGATGATTTTTTTATATAAATTTTAAAATGTTAGTAAATGTGTGTGTTTTTTTCAACCTGGAAGCCCAACATCGATTAAGATCGATCTTAAATAGACCCCTGGGTTTTAAGGATAACCATGGTTGAGTCCAATGGTTAATTCACATTGACCGAAGTTCTAATTAAGTCACCTGTGCTCAAGCATGATATCCTTAAAATCTGGATTGCAATGACAGCATTTTGGAACTATGCCTAAGGGTTTAATTTTTACATTTATCCACTGACAATAAATCTACCTACAATATCCCTGTAACTGTTATGATTACAGTATTTCACTAAATAATTTAATTTGCTGAACCTTCTGTAAAAAGAAATATTAAGCTGCTGTAATTCCCAGATGCAGCAAATTTGTTAGCTAGTGGGCAAAACCATGTGCACTGCAGGGATGGGGGGGGGGGGGGGGGCAGATATAACATTTGCAGAGAGATTTAGGTGGGTTATATTGTTTGTGTGCAGGGTAAATACTGGCTGTTTTGCTTTTACACTGCAATTTAGATTTCAGTTTGAACACACCGCACCAAAATCTAACTCTCTCTGCACATATTATACACCCCCCCCCCCCTGCAGTGTACATGGTTTTAGCTAATAAATTTGCTGCTGTGATCAGATCTGAGTTAAGCCCTATGTATTTGGCACTGGCAAAGGGTTAGAGGCCTTGCTGTAGAGCTCACACCTTTCTTATCATGCATTGTAATATTTCCTATGTCCTGATGTTGTGCTCTCTGCTCCATCCAAGTAAACAGCAATGTAGCATGGCTATCAAAGAGCGTGAAGATTGCAGATTTCCTGGGATTAATGCTAAGGAATGCTATTCCAGAGGCTGCTGCTTTAATTCAAGTGTCACTGGGGTTAAATGGTGTTTTTACCTTAAAAACACAGGTAGAGTATATAGTACAGTGGTAAAGTGGGAGCATGTAGTGCTATTGATTACAGATTTGATGGAGCTTAAACATGGATAAGGTCCATGGCTCTAAGAGTTTATCTTGTGTATCCTTTATTCTTAGTCATGGTCAGATAAGATTAGAAAATACCATTTAAGTGGAAATTTCCTGTTAGCTGTTTTTCAGTTTGCTCAACTGTCTGATTAACTGGTCCTAAAAAAGGACCAAAGGAGCTAAATTGCCCTGTGATCTAGCTAAATTGCCCCAGTTAAAAAAAAAAAAACTAAGCTGCTGTAATTCCTGGATGTTTCCTTACTGCATCAACAGGAAGTGACAAGAAACAATGTAATGTGGAACCGTACAGCAGAAGGGATTGCGGCTACCCCACAATAAGTGCAGCGGAATGTAAGAAGAGGAATTGTTGCTTTGACTGCAGCATTCCCGGGGTTAACTGGTGTTTCTTCAAGTCACAAGGTATGGAGCTGCTGTATAGTTACTCGCAAGTCAGTAGTTGTATGATGCTCACACCTGTTAAGCTGGATACACACAGAATGCCCTACACAGGGGGTGAAATGAGCGCCCCCCCCACCCCCCGTATGCTCAGCACACATCACGCTGTGCTGAGCGGGGGGAGAGATGTGTGCTGAGCAGTTCGCTCAGCACACATCTCTCCCCAAAATCGGGCCGTGAATACGGACCTTTAAACTGGATCCACACTTAGATTATCTGTCCAATTTTTTTTTCTAGTTGAAACAAAATTATGCTAATATGTGGCAGCAAATGACAATTGACCATTTGCTCACAAACACTGGAAAACATCCAAAAATTTTATATAAATTGGTTAAATCCATTTCATTTAGCTAATTTATCCAAACTACCTTTATTGTATCTCTGTGGGTGAATGATGTGTGGGTCAGTGTTGAGGGTGGTGGAGGAGATGGGAAATAGGCACAGCAGGGTGTGGACAGTCAAATAGTGTGCTTAGAGGTTCAGAGTCATTGTATGAGACTCTGGCAACAGTGACTTGATGAGTCTGGTGTCCATAGGGTGGGACGCATTAACCTTTTTATGCTATTGAAATAGTTCTCCTCCTGACCGACGCAGTTCCTTGCTCCGAGGTTGGTGTATTGTCCTGTTGCAGCGCCTCTCCACTGTGGTCACAGTGAGCTGTGTGGCGTTGCTGGCGCATGCCAATCTCCCCCCAACCTCCCTCTTGCATTTCAGACCTACGTACGCATGATGGGATCTTGTATGATATGCGCGTGTGCTGTAGAGATGAAAGTGGGGGTGAGGAGGCAGATCGTGAGATGGGGAAACTTTGTGGACTGTTAGCGAAGGGGAGCACTGGGCAATCTGAGTTGCAAAGAGGGCAGCAGAAGAGGTTATTGCATGTGCACTGGTGACAGGTCCATCCTTGGTGGCCAGCCTCAGTGGTAAAGGGGTACATGAGCTAGTGTCCCTTGGCCAGCCATGTACCATGGCCACCTCCCTACCTCCTATATATTCTCCCTGATCTGTCACTTTGTTACGGTCTGCTGCTGGCACTGGTGTATCGTCCTGCAGTTGCCGTCTCCGCCCATTGCTGTGACTTCCCCCAGAGTTAGCCACACAGAGTGACAGATCTGGGAAAATATATAGGCGATCATTACTTTCACTTGCAGCCTACCTTATTTTTTGCAGCCTAGCATGCTCCTGACCCCTTCTCTCACTAATACTTATACAACATTCATGAACTCATCTTAAGGTTTCTTTATTATTCAGTCACACTGTCTTGGATCCAAACCATTTCCTGTGGCATTGCAGTCAAACAATTGAGCTATTTACCCTTGCATAGAAAGGTATAATCTAAGCTAGAGAATTCTATTTGGAGCTCACCTTGTACTTTGTGAAGAAATAATCAGCTTTGTGGCTGAGCAGATATATGGAGTGTGTGGCTTCACACTGCATTGATCTGCTGAGTTGCAATGCTAATAATTTTTTTTTTTGCAAAGTACCAATAGCTTCATTGTGAAGGTGGAAAGAAGGGTGTTACGGCATGGAATGTACAAACTGCGAGACCCTGCTGGTAGCGCCTTTGTCTATTTAGTAGGAAGGGCACGTAACAGCCGGGGGGCAATGGAGGAAGCCCCTTTAGGGCTGGAGCCCGGCGGCAACTGACTCCGTTGTCTCTGGCAGTTCCGCCCCTGGACTAGAGGAATGGTCAAGAACATGGCAACATTTAATGCCAAAAAATGCAAAATCATACACGTCTCAAAAATGCAAAGGCTAACTATAATATTAAGGGCATTATAATGGCAAGAGGAAAGCTATCTAAGTATTACTATTTCAGGTAAGCAATGTAACAAAGCAATAGGAAAGGCAAGTCAGATGCTTGTTTGCATAGGTTAAAGAACCAGTAGCAGAAAAAAGTAATACAGGTTGAGCATCCCATATCCAAATATTCAGAAATACGGAATATTCCGAAATACGGACTTTTTTGAGTGAGACTGAGATAGTGAAACCTTTGTGTTTTGATGGCTCAGTGTACACAAACTTTGTTTAATACTCAAAGTTATTAAAAATATTGTATTAAATGAACTTCAGACTGTGTGTATAAGGTGTATATGAAACATAAATGAATTCTGTGAATGTACACACACTTTGTTTAATGCACAAAGTTATAAAAAATATTGGCTAAAATGACCTTCAGGCTGTGTGTATAAGGTGTATATGAAACATAAATGCCTTCTGTGCTTAGATTTAGGTCCCATCACCATAATATCTCGTTATGGTATGCAATTATTCCAAAATACAGAAAAATCCGATA
Source organism: Pseudophryne corroboree (assembly GCF_028390025.1). NCBI lineage: Eukaryota > Metazoa > Chordata > Amphibia > Anura > Myobatrachidae > Pseudophryne > Pseudophryne corroboree. The sequence goes on along the minus strand of NW_026970297.1, from coordinate 18,158 downwards.
TCCAAAATTCCTACAGCCGTACATTGCCGCTCTCATACATCCGCACACTGCCACTCTCATATATCCGCACACTGCCGCTCACATCTATACATACATAGCCTCCATACATCTACACATCCAATCCCCGCGCAAGGGAACACTGAAATCACTATCACTTTTCCCCGGGGTGTGACCACAGCCAGCCACTACTCCGGCCACCTTCTTGTGACACCAAAATGCATCTTACCTATCATCAGGGTGGTGCTGCTGCTGGGGGCAGGTTGCTGCCTCAGTCTCCTAGTTGGTGCTGCGATTGGAGGGGGTACTGCTTCCCTGTGCTGCCACTGTCTCCCGGATCATCGTGCCGCTGGCTGAATTGCAGCTTGACGCTACTGCTGCCGGGAGTAACAGCTTCCTGACTGTTGTTGCTGGTGGCTGCCTACTGCTCATTGCCGCCGGAACACTGACCGGCTCGGCAGTGATGCTGGCGGAGGAGTAGTGGCGGTGGGGTGGTGCCTGCTCCCTTCCCTCGAGCATGCCGTAGTGTAAAAAAATAAATAATAGAGAGCATACCAGGGTGAGAGTCTGTATGGATCACAGTGATTACACGGGGCACAGCATAAGGACACCTTGCTGTGAGGGGCTCTGCCCACACAGATTGCTGCACCCTCTCTGATGTCAGCCGCTGCCCTCTCGTTCTCTGGGCGGCCAGTTCCAGTGTGAGGTAGGAGAGGAAGAGAACACACAGGTGTTAGGCGCCGTGGTCCGCGATGTCCTCGCGGCCCGGCGCCTAGCAACTAGGGATGCCGAGCGTGCTAGCCGCCGGCTCCCTAGCAACGCTAGGACGCCGGGCGCGCTGAGCCGCCTGGACCCTAGCAACGGGGACGCCACGGACGGACTGCGCTCCCCTTGCAGGGTCAATCAAGTGAACTACACACACACACTTGTCTTCTGGTCGTGCAGCAAGGCAGCTGCACGGCATTGTGCTAATCAGGCTCTGAACTTCTGATTGAAGGACTCCCTGCTAAATACCTTCTCAGTGCTTCACACAGACGCCGGTAATAGCTTCCTGCATGCTGCTTTGGTTTGCTGACGTCTGTTCCAGTTCTGCTGTGTCCGGTCATTCCTGTCCTCAGAGTTCCTGAATCTTAGTGTTGTCATCTCTTCCCAAGGAGTCTTCCAGTCCTCATTTACCCGCAACAGTCGCTAGAGGATCTCGTGTGGTTTTCGTGAGTGGCGGCTCTGCCGCGTGCTGCGGCCTAGGCCGCTTTATTTTGTATTCTGTGTTGGTGCATTTGCGGAGGTTTACGCTCCCACACTCCTCTCCGGAACTCGCCGGTGCCGGGTAGAAGAGTGGACAAGTGGGTATTTTGGTTGTCCTTTTCCCTGGCGGTTTTCCGCATATACTCTAGTTTAAAGTTAGTTTTGAGCCCCTGGCTTTGTTGTTTAGTAGAGGGCCCCTTGTTATCACCCTGTCTCGGATTTCTCTTTGTCTCCCATTAAGACCTGAGGGGGCATCGGAGTTGGGCAGACGTAATCCGCCCTTCAAACGCGGCTGCCATGGGCCCAAGCAACCATAGTCTCGCAAGAGATTTCTGACAGCACGGGCGAGACAACGGAGATAGGGCGCCAGGGGCTATTCCCGTTCCCACTCCCTTTCCAAGCATTACGTTCCAGTACTCAGGTCCTTGCTATAAGATATCCCCAGACCAGAGTATTGGAATCATAACAGGAGAGCAGCCCTGATATATAACAGAGGTGGAAGTTCTATAGGCAGCAGAGACGGAGACCAGCCAGCCAGTCTCCCAGTGCCCTGATCACTACACGCCGCCAGCACAGCATTACAGGAGGGTCCTATAGTGCTGCCCTGAGCTAACAGGTGTGTGTACCAGTGTGCTGCGCCCTGGTGTCTCTGAGAGGGGTGAGGTCACCGTGCCGCTTTAGTATATGGCTTTTCCTTAGTACTGTAAGTTACAGCCCTGCACTAGTAGTGGCAACTCTGCCCTATGTGAACCTGTGAGGTTATTTTCCTATTTACAGAATAACCGGGGAGAAGGCGGCCATATTGCGGCTCTCAAGAGAAGGCACTCTAGTACACCCCCTGCTGGCGGCCACTGCGCAGGCGCAACAAATTGAAATGCCCGATCTCTATAATGGGGCATATTTCTCTTAATTAAAAAAAACCTGTAACTTTCTGAAAAACCACAACCCCAAAAGGCACTTCACAGGGACATGCTCTATCTAATAAAACAAACCCCAAGTCATATATATATATTATATATATATATATATATATATATATATATATATAAATAAGATTTTACTCACCGGTAAATCTATTTCTCGTAGTCCGTAGTGGATGCTGGGACTCCGTAAGGACCATGGGGAATAGCGGCTCCGCAGGAGACTTGGCACAACTAAAGAGAGCTTTAGGACTACCTGGTGTGCACTGGCTCCTCCCCCTATGACCCTCCTCCAGACCTCAGTTAGGATACTGTGCCCGGAAGAGCTGACACTAAGGAAGGATTTTGAATCCCGGGTAAGACTCATACCAGCCACACCAATCACACCGTACAACTCGTGATATTATACCCAGTTAACAGTATGACAACAACGGAGCCTCTGCACAGATGGCTCTCAACAATAACCCTTTTGTTAACAATAACTATGTACAAGTACTTGGGATGGGCGCCCAGCATCCACTACGGACTACGAGAAATAGATTTACCGGTGAGTAAAATCTTATTTTCTCTGACGTCCTTAGTGGATGCTGGGACTCCGTAAGGACCATGGGGATTATATCAAAGCTCCCAAACGGGAGGGAGAGTGCGGATGACTCTGCAGCACCGAATGAGCGAACTCCAGGTCCTCCTCAGCCAGGGTGTCAAACTTGTAAAATCTTGCAAATGTGTTTGACCCCGACCAAGTAGCAGCTCGGCAAAGTTGTAAAGCAGAGACCCCTCGGGCAGCCGCCCAAGAAGAGCCCACCTTCCTCGTGGAATGGGCTTTTACTGATCTAGAATGCGGCAGTCCCGCCGCAGAATGACAGTCCTGTACCACAAATCTGAGGTACTCCTGGTGAGGAGAGTAAATGGGGACATGCAGGTAAGCATCCTTGATGTCCAGTGATACCATGTAATCCCCTTCCTCCAGGCTTGAGATAACCGCCCTGAGCGATTCCATCTTGAACTTGAACCGTTTTATATACGTGTTCAAAGATTTTAAATTTAAAATGGGTCTCACCGAACCGTCCGGTTTCGGTACCACAAACATTGTGGAATAGTAACCCCTTCCTTGTTGAAGGAGGGGTACCTTGACTATCACCTGCTGCAAATACAGCTTGTGAATTTGCCTCTATCACAGCCTCCCTGTCCAAGGGAGATGTTGGCAAGGCAGATTTTAGGAAACGGCGAGGGGGAGACGTCTCGAATTCCAGCTTGAATCCCTGAGACACTACTTGTAGAATCCAGGGATCCACCTGTGAGCAAGCCCACTGATTGCTGAAGCACTTGAGACGGGCCCCCACCGCACCTGGCTCCACCAGTGGAGCCCCAGCGTCATGCTGTGGACTTAGCGGAAGCGGGGGAGGACTTTTGTTCCTGGGAACTGGCTGTATATATATATATATATATATATATATATATGCACACACACTCATGTATATACATGTATACACAAATACACGTATGTACATGTTTATGTATGTATAATACACTGATAGAGTACATTATATTTATGAATTAATTGCTTCCCGATTCTGCAGCAGCATCATCAGCACCATCAGTGTTACTCACAGTCACTTCACACTGACTGCTGCACAACACATCACTTAATTTCCGGGCCGCCCGCCACCTGGTGAAGAGACATGGGAGATGAAGGACCAGCAGTGCCACGTTGAGCGGAAGTATTGTGAATTAGTTACCCACACACTCCTTGTGACACCTGCTCCCCGTCTGCCCTCCCACCCGCCGCCTGCCATCCGGAACCCGCACTGACAAGTAAGTCTCAGCAGAATGTGTCTGCCGGCGGCTCCCAGTCCCCCCTAGAAGAACACTGCCAGTGGTGTGGCAGCCGCGGCACACTAGGACTGAGAGACCGCAGCGGGAGGAAAGCACGGGTGGGCGGGAGCAGGGCCGGCTCCAGGCCTACTAGCACCCTGAGCGAGAAAATGTAAAAGCGCCCCCCCCCCCCCCATGCGCGCGCCGAAGGCGCGCGCGCTCCCGGAAAAGTGGGTGTGGCCTCTGGAAAAGTGAGCGTGGACTCGTAACTTCATATCATCAAACTGTAAAAATATTTTCACACAATTAGCAGCCTTACACATAGCCACAGTAGTGTTCCTTACACACAATGTCTCCAGTATAGTGCCAGATACACATAATGTGCAGTGCCAGATAGACATGACATGCCTCCCAGCAGTGCCAGATAGACATGACATGCCTCCCAGCAGTGCCAGCTACACATGACATGCCCCGCAGCAGTGCCAGCTACACATGACATGCCCCGCAGCAGTGCCAGCTACACATGACATGCCCCCCAGCAGTGCCAGCTACACAGGATAGTGTTCACTTTTTAGGGCATGGTGCTGATCACAGGGAGGGCACATTTTTAAGTTAGGAGGGCAAAATGATGTACATACTGCTTGTTGTTCCCACACCTATATGTCAAAGCATGGACAGTGCGCGCCGAAGGCGCGCAGCAAAAATTAATGGGAGTTACTTCGTGGGGAAGGTACGTGGCCACATAATAGTGGCAATTTGCATTACACCACACAGTAGTGCAGCTAATACACACTGCACCAGGTAGAACCTCCTATACACTTTGCGCCAGGCACAGCACTGAGACACATTGCCTAGCCACAGACGCCTAGCGGGAACACTACATGACATGCCCCCCAGCAGTGCCAGCTACACGTGACATGCCCCCCAGCAGTGCCAGCTACATAAATGGCCACACAGTGCCAGATATGCACCCACAGTTCAGATACATAAATGCCCCCAAAGTGCCAGATACATAAGTGCCTCCACAGTGCAGATATGCCCCCCACAGTGCCAGATACATGATGCCCCCGCAGTGCCAGATACATAAGTGCCCACACAGTGCCAGATATAAAAATGCCCACACAGTGCCAGATATGTCCCCACTGTGCCATATATAAAAATGCCCGCACAGTGCCAGATATGCCACCACAGGGCCAGATACATAAATCCCCCCAGTGCCAGATACATAAATGCCCACATATTGCCAGATGCATAAGTGCCCACACAGTGCCAGATGCATTATTGCCCCCCACAGTGTCAGATACATTAATGCCCCCAGTGCCAGATATGCCCCCACAGTGCCATATACATAATGCCCCCACAGTGCAGATATGCCCCCACAGTGCCAGAAACATAATGCCCCCACAGTGCAGCTATGCCCCCACAGTGCCAGATATATAATGCCCCCACAGTGCAGATATGCCCCCACAGTGCCAGAAACATAATGCCCCCACAGTGCAGCTATGCCCCCACAGTGCCAGATATATAATGCCCCCACAGTGCAGCTATGCCCCCACAGTGCCAGATACATAATGCCCCCACAGTGCAGATATGCCCCCACAGTGCAAGAAACATAATGCCCCCACAGTGCCAGATATATAATGCCCCCACAGTGCAGATATGCCCCCACAGTGCCAGATATATAATGCCCCCACAGTGCAGATATGCCCCCACAGTGCCAGATATATAATGCCCCCACAGTGCAGATATGCCCCCACAGTGCAAGAAACAATGCCCCCACAGTGCAGCTATGCCCCCACAGTGCCAGATATATAATGCCCCCACAGTGCAGATATGCCCCCACAGTGCCAGATATATAATGCCCCCACAGTGCAGATATGCCCCCACAGTGCAAGAATCAATGCCCCCACAGTGCAGCTATGCCCCCACAGTGCCAGATATATAATGCCCCCACAGTGCAGATATGCCCCCACAGTGCCAGATATATAATGCCCCCACAGTGCAGATATGCCCCCACAGTGCCAGATATATAATGCCCCCACAGTGCAGATATGCCCCCACAGTGCCAGATATATAATGCCCCCACAGTGCAGATATGCCCCCACAGTGCCAGATACATAATGCCCCCACAGTGCAGATATGCCCCCACAGTGCCAGAAACATAATGCCCCCACAGTGCAGCTATGCCCCCACAGTGCCAGATATATAATGCCCCCACAGTGCAGATATGCCCCCACAGTGCCAGATACATAATGCCCCCACAGTGCAGATATGCCCCCACAGTGCAAGAAACATAATGCCCCCACAGTGCCAGATATATAATGCCCCCACAGTGCAGATATGCCCCCACAGTGCCAGATATATAATGCCCCCACAGTGCAGATATGCCCCCACAGTGCCAGATATATAATGCCCCCACAGTGCAGATATGCCCCCACAGTGCAAGAAACAATGCCCCCACAGTGCAGCTATGCCCCCACAGTGCCAGATATATAATGCCCCCACAGTGCAGATATGCCCCCACAGTGCCAGATATATAATGCCCCCACAGTGCAGATATGCCCCCACAGTGCAAGAATCAATGCCCCCACAGTGCAGCTATGCCCCCACAGTGCCAGATATATAATGCCCCCACAGTGCAGATATGCCCCCACAGTGCCAGATATATAATGCCCCCACAGTGCAGATATGCCCCCACAGTGCCAGATATATAATGCCCCCACAGTGCAGATATGCCCCCACATGAATAAACATAATGCCCCCACAGTGCCAGATATATAATGCCCCCACAGTGCAGATTTTAACTTACATGGCATTGTCACTGCGGACTGCGGTGCTGGGAGCCGGGAGGGGGAGTACTGCTGTGGGCCCAGGCAGGCAGGCGGGCGGGCGGCTGGACGGATGAACGATTCCGTCTGCGCTGCGCGGCGCCGGCGTCTAACGTCAGACGCCGGCGCCGCACAGCGCGCTGCGCGCACACACACACAGTTTGAAGGCTGGCTCCAGGCAGGAATATGGCGGCCGCAGCGTGCGGCGCCCTAAAAGAGTGGCGCCCCGCGCGGCCGCTCCAGTCGAACATGCCTGGAGCCGGCCCTGGGCGGGAGGAGAGCATAGGCGGACATCACCACGTCACATTGCAAGGTGACACCAGTCCCCCCAGTGAGGCCGCTGACGAATGCACTCAGCATTGTATTAGCAGCAGGCAGAGGGGGGGCGGGCGCAGCGGTGGTGGGAGGTACGGAAATGAGCTACAGGCTAGGCTCCACCGATCACACACTCAGCGATCACTGTGCCACAGCAAGCGTGGCGTGCAGCGGTGCTGGACATTAGGGAGTGCCTGTGCGCACCAGGCACCCCCTGTACGCACGCCTATGCGCTACCACCCCCCATATGCCACACTACATCACTATGCTATAGCCCTCCCATATGCTGCACTTCATAGTTACACTATACCCCCCATACAACATACTACATCACCACACTACACTACTCACAATAAAATTAAAACATCCCAGTTCCTCATTCTTAATGAGCTCACGTGAGTTCTCTCCCCAACAGAGCTCCAGACCAAGTAACAATGAAGACACCAGCAGCGTGTAGGGGGCAGGCCTGGTCCACTTGTCAGGAGAGAGCAGTCACTGGAGGGTAAGAAGGGGGCGGGGCCTAGTCCTACAGACGGGAGAGAGCACAGACAGGAGAGAGCAAGGTACAGGGGTAGAAGGGGACGGCTGATGTGAAGAAGGGGGCGGGGCCTATTCTTGCATCCTTTCAAAATTCGACTTTTTAAAATTCGACATTTGACAAATTCGACTTTTCTGCAATGGTACAAATGCGGCAATTCAACAAAAGTATATTCAATTGAAGTTTGTAAATTCGACAACAGTGCTTTTAAACAGTAAATTCGTCATTTTCAATCCGCCACACTTTGCAGGCGGAATCTAATAAAAAATAATATTTTTTTGGGGTAATAGCATATCTATTTATATTAGAAGGGATTAGGTACTTGGTTTGTCTTTTTTGGAGGCACAAGTATTATTTATATATTTTTTTAAAGATTATTATTATTATTTTTTTTTTTAAATGGAATGTGAAAAACCCGGAAAAGAAAAATTGCGTGGGGTCCCCCCTCCAAAGCATAACCAGCCTCGGGCTCTTCGAGCCGGTCCTGGTTCTAAAAATCCGGGGGAAAAACGGACAGGGGATCCCCCGTATTTTTAAAACCAGCTCCGGGCTCTGCGCCTGGTGCTGGTGCAAAAAATACGGGGGACAAAAAGAGTAGGGTCCCCCATTATTTTTACACCAGCATCGGGCTCCACTAGCTGGACAGATAATGCCACAGCCGGGGGTCACTTTTATACAGTGCCCTGCGGCCGTGGCATTAAATATCCAACTAGTCACCCCTGGCCGGGGTACCCTGGGGGAGTGGGGACCCCTTCAATCAAGGGGTCCCCCCCCCCAGCCACCCAAGGGCCAGGGGTGAAGTCACCCCTGGCCGGGGTACCCTGGGGGAGTGGGGACCCCTTCAATCAAGGGGTCCCCCCCCCCAGCCACCCAAGGGCCAGGGGTGAAGCCCGAGGCTGTCCCCCCCATCCAAGGGCTGCGGATGGGAGGCTGATAGCCTTGAGAAAATTGAAAGAATATTGTTTTTTCCAGTAGTACTACAAGTCCCAGCAAGCCTCCCCCGCAATCTGGTACTTTGAGAACCACAAGTACCAGCATGCGGGAGAAAAACGGGCCCGCTGGTACCTGTAGTTCTACTGGGAAAAAAATACCCAAATAAAAACAGGACACAGACACCGTGAAAGTATAACTTTATTTCACACCTGCCGACACACAAATACTTACCTATGTTGACACGAAGCAGTCGGTCCTCTTCTCCAAGTAGAATCCACGGGTACCTGAAAATAAAAGATAATTATACTCACCTGATCCAGGTTCCAGATTAAATCCACGTACTTGGCAAAACAACAAACCGAACACCCGGACCAGACGGACTGAAAGGGGTCCCATGTTTACACATGGGACCCCTTTCCACGAATGCAGACATCCGAATCTCGCGGGAATCCGACAGCGGGATGATGACGTTCGGGCGCGCTCGGGCTAGCCGAGCAAGGCGGGAAGGTTCGAACCTGCCTCGGACCCATGTAAAATGGGTGAAGTTCGGGGGGTCCGGATTCCGACGAACCGAACCCACTCATCACTAGTATGTACGTGTGTGTCAGGTGCCGTGCGCGTACGTACGTACGTACGTACGTACGTACGTACGTACGTACGTGTGTGTCAGGTGTCGTGCGTGTACGTGTGTGTGTGTGTCAGGTGGCGCGTACCTACATGTGTGTATGTCAGGTGCTGTGCATGTGTGTACGTACACGCGTGTATGTGTCAGGTGCCGCGCGTGTACGTGTGTGTGTGTGTGTGCCAGTGTGCCAGGAGCCACGCGTGTACATGCGTGAGGGTGTCAGGAGCCGCGCGTATACGTACATACGTGTAAGTTTCAGGTGCCGCGCGTATACATACGTGTGTGTGTCAGGAGCCGAGCGTGTACGTACATGTGTGTGTGTCAGGAGCAATGCGCGTGTGTGTCAGGAGCCACACGTGTGCATACGTGTGTGTGTCAGGTGCCACACATGTACGTACGTACGTACGTACGTGTGTGTGTGTGTGTGTGTGTGTGTGTCAGGTGCCGCGCGTGTACGTGTGTGTGTCAAGTGCCGCGTGTGTACGTACGTATGTGTGTGCCTGGAGCCGCGCGTGTACATACATGTGTGTGTGTGTGTCTCAGGTGCTGTACGTGTATGTGTGTGTCTCAGGTGCTGCACGTGTATATGTGTGTATTTCAGGTGCTGCATTTGTATGCGTCAGCTGCCACGTGGGTGTCAGGTGTTGAGCGTGTATGTGTTTGTGTCAGCTGTCGCATCTGTATGTGTGTGACTGTCAGGTGCTGCGCGTGTATGTGTGTGTCAGGTGCTGTTCATGTATGTGGGAGTGGCAGGTGCTGCATGTGTATATATGTGTGAGTGGCAGGTGCTGCGTGTGTATACGAGTGTGTGTGAGGTGCTGCGAGTGTATGTGTGTGTTAGGTGCTCTGAGTGTATATGATTGTGTGTCAGGTGCTGTGCGTGTGTGCGTTAAATGCCACATGTATATATGTGTGTCAGGTGCTGTGTGTGTGTGTGTGTGTCAGGTGCTGCATGTTTGTATGTGTGTGTGTGTGTGTCAGGTGCTGCATGTCTGTATGTGTGTGTGTGTCAGGCGCTGCATGTCTCTCTGTGTGTGTGTGTGTGTGTGTGTGTGTGTGTCAGGTGCTGCATGTCTGTATATGTGTGTGGGTGTGTCAGGTGATGCATGTCTGTGTGTGTGGGTGTGTCAGGTGATGCATGTGTGTGTGTGTGGGTGTGTCAAGTGCTGCATGTCTGTGGGTGTGTGTGTGTGTGTCAGGTGCTGCATGTCTGCGTGTGTGTGTGTCAGGCGCTGTATGTCTGCGTATGTGTGTCAGGCGCTGCATATCTGTGTCAGGTGCTGTGTGTGTGTGTGTGTGTGTGTGCGTGTCTGTCAGGTGCTGCGTGTCTGCGTGTGTGTCAGGTGCTGCGTGTCTGCGTGTGTGTCAGGCGCTGCGTGTCTGCGTGTGTGTCAGGCGCTGCGTGTCTGCGTGTGTGTCAGGCGCTGCGTGTCTGCGTGTGTGTCAGGCGCTGCGTGTCTGCGTGTGTGTCAGGCGCTGCGTGTCTGCGTGTGTGTCAGGCGCTGCGTGTGTGTCAGGCGCTGCGTGCGTGTCAGGCGCTGCGTGCGTGTCAGGCGCTGCGTGTCTGCGTGTGTGTCAGGCGCTGCGTGTCTGCGTGTGTGTCAGGCGCTGCGTGTGTGTCAGGCGCTGCGTGTCTGCGTGTGTGTCAGGCGCTGCGTGTGTGTCAGGCGCTGCGTGTGTGTCAGGCGCTGCGTGTGTGTCAGGCGCTGCGTGTCTGCGTGTGTGTCAGGCGCTGCGTGTCTGCGTGTGTGTCAGGCGCTGCGTGTCTGTGTGTCAGGTGCTGCGTGTGTGTGTCAGGTGCTGCGTGTGTGTGTGTCAGATGCTGCGTGTCTGCGTGTGTGTCAGGTGCTGCGTGTGAGCATGTCAGGTGCTGCGTGTGTCAGGAGCATGTGAGTGTCAGGTGCGTGTGTGTGTCAGGCGCTGCGTGTGTCAGGCGCTGCGTGTGCGTGTGTCAGGCGCTGCCTGTGCGTCAGGCGCTGCGTGTCTGTGTGTGTCAGGCGCTGCGTGTCTGTGTGTGTCAGCGCTGCGTGTGTGTCAGGCGCTGCCTGTGCGTGTGTGCCAGGCGCTGCCTGTGCGTGTGTGCCAGGCGCTGCCTGTGCGTGTGTGCCAGGCGCCGCGTGTCTGTCAGGCGCCGCGTGTGCGTCAGGCGCCGCGTGTGCGTCAGGCGCCGCGTGTCTATGTGCGTCAGGCGCCGCGTGTGAGTGTGTGCGTGTGTGTCAGGTCCGTGTGAGTGTCAGGTGCTGCGTCTGTGTGTGCGTGTGTCAGGTGCTGCGTGTGTGTCAGGTGCTGCGTGTGAGTGTGTGCGCGTGTGTCAGGTCCGTGTGAGTGTCAGGTGCTGTGTGTGTGTGTGTCAGGTGCTGTGTGTGTGCGTGTGTGTCAGGTGCTGTGTGTGTGTGTGTGTCAGGTGCTGTGTGTGTGCGTGTGTGTCAGGCGCTGCATATGCGTATGCGTGTCAGGCGTTGCATGTCTGTGTGTGTCAGGCGCTGCGTGTCTGGGGGGGGGTGGCTGGACACACAGCAGAGAGGGGGGGGGGTGGCTGGACACACAGCAGAGAGGGGAGGGTGACCGGACACACGGCAGGGAGGGGAGGGGGTAGGGGGTGGCCGAACACAGCGGGAAGAGGGGGGAGTTGCCGAACACACAGCAGGGGAGGGTAGGGGATGGTGGCCAGACAAACAGCAGGGGAGGGGAGGGGGGGGGAGGGTAGGCCGGACACACAGCAGGTGAGGGGGGGGGGTGGCCGGACACACAGCAGGGAGGAGGGGTAGGCAGGACACACAGCAGGGGAGGGGAGGGTGGCCGGACAAACAGCAGGGAGGGGGGGGGTAGGCCGGACACACAGCAGGGGAGGGGGGGTGGCTGGACACACAGCAGGTGAGGGGGGTGCTGGACACACAGCAGGTGAGGGGGGGGGGGCTGGACACACAGCAAGTGAGGGGGGGGGCTGGACACACAGCAGGTGAGGGGGGGGGCTGGACACACAGCAGGTGAGGGGGGGGGCTGGACACACAGTAGGTGAGGGGGGGGGCTGGACACACAGCAGGTGAGGGGGGGGGGCTGGACACACAGCAGGTGAGGGGGGGGCTGGACACACAGCAGGTGAGGGGGGGGGGGGCTGGACACGCAGCAGGTGAGGGGGGGGGGCTGGACACGCAGCAGGGGAGGGGGGGGGTATGCCGGACACACAGCAGGGGAGGGGAGGGTGGCCGGACACACAGCAGGGGAGGGGAGGGTGGCCGGACACACAGCAGGGGAGGGGAGGGTGGCCGGACAAACAGCAGAGAGGGGGGGGGGGTAGGCCGGACACACAGCAGGGGAGGAGGGGGGGGCTGGACACACAGCAGGTGAGGGGGGGGGGCTGGACACACAGCAGGTGAGGGGGGGGTAGGCCGGACACACAGCAGGGAGGGGAGGGGGGGGGGGTAGGCCGCCGGACACACAGCAGGGGAGGGGAGGGTGGCCGGACAAACAGCAGGGGAGGGGGGGGTAGGCCGGACACACAGCAGGTGAGGGGGGGGCGGTGGCTGGACACACAGCAGGTGAGGGGGGGGGGGTCTGGACACACAGCAGGGAGGGGGGGGGTAGGCCGGACAAACAGCAGGGAGTGGGGGGGGGTAGGCCGGACACACAGCAGGGAGGGGGGGGGGGTAGGCCGGACACACAGCAGGTGAGGGGGGGTGGGGTGGCTGGACACACAGCAGGGAGGGGGGGGGTGGGCCGGACACACAGCAGGTGAGGGGGGGGGGGGTGGACACACAGCAGGTGAGGGGGGGGGCTGGACACACAGCAGGTGAGGGGGGGGTAGGCCGGACACACAGCAGGTGAGGGGGGGGTGGCTGGACACACAGCAGGGAGGGAAGGGGGTAGGGGGGTTGCCTTATTATAATAACCGTGTGGGGGAGGAGTCTGCGGCAGTGGGTGAATGAGATGTGGGGGCAGGCTGCTAAGGGTGCAGGGGAGGAGGGGAAGGGAGCCGGATGGATCTGAATGTGAGCCGCACGTAAGGGACCATACTGATCCTCCCCACCTCAGCCCGCTGGTGCTGCTGCTGCTGCCTGACTTCTTCCGTGCAGCACAGCTGTCTTCTCCGGCTGCCGCTCCCGCACCCGCTTCAGGTGTGGGGGTACCACACCGCTCAGTAGGCAAGCGCTGTCAGTCAGGAGTCAGCGCTGCACCGGATGTCTCTTCTGGATGTCCTCTGACTTTCTCCTGCGGCGCAACTCCAGCTATTCCTCCCGCTGCGGCTCCCACTTCGGGTAAGGGGACCATATTGCTCAGTAGTGAGCACTTTCGGTAAGCCTGCGGCTGCTATGCCGCTACCCCTCTCCTCCACAGTCCTAATGGGTCGCTGCAGTCTGTAAGGGACCGCAGGTGTACACACCCAGGAACCGCTGGCTCTCCTCCCGCCGCCAGCAGCTACTTTTATAACCTCAGCCTGCACGAGACCCCTTCCCTCACTCACTCTCGCTCTCCTGGCGGCCACTGCGCCGCAACAAATTGAAAAGCCCTATCTCTATAATGGGGCATATTTCTCTTAATTAAAAAAACCCTATAACTTTCTGAAAAACCACAACCCCAAAAGGCACTACACTGGGGCATACTCTATCTAGTAAAACAAACCCCAAGTCTTAATTCGTCCTCTATCCGGAGTTATGCCTTCCCAAAAAATATCTAATTCACTCTATAGGAAAACGGTGTCAAAAAGCCACAAAGGAAGTCACAGAAAAAAACTGACAGTTGGAACTTTAGGTTACTCCCAATTCCTCATTTTTTATTATTTTGCATGCAGCACCGGGTAACGATTCTACACGCCCATGCCAAATTTCAGCTCAGTACGTCCAATCAGTTTTGAGGTGTAGCCCCTCAAACACCATGCCCCCATCTCAGAAGTTCCCTATGGGAGAATTCCGTTTGTTCGATTCAGCCTTAATATAAGGGCACGACCGTGCCCTATATTATATCTATCTATCTATCTATCTATCTATCTATCTATCGTATGTGTGTGTATATATACATCTATACATACATGCGCTAACACCTGGACATACACTGATGTACCCACACCTAATATCCATTAGAGATGAGCGGGTTCGGTTTCTTTGAATCCGAACCCGCACGAACTTCACTTTTTTTTTCACGGGTCCGAGCGACTCGGATCTTCCCGCCTTGCTCGGTTAACCCGAGCGCGCCCGAACGTCATCATGACGCTGTCGGATTCTCGCGAGACTCGGATTCTATATAAGGAGCCGCGCGTCGCCGCCATTTTCACACGTGCATTGAGATTGATAGGGAGAGGACGTGGCTGGCGTCCTCTCTCCATTAGAATAGATTAGAAGAGAGAGAGAGAGATTGTGCAGACAGAGTTTACCACAGTGACCAGTGCAGTTGTTGTTAAGTTAACTTTTATTTAATATATCCGTTCTCTGCTATATCCGTTCTCTGCCTGAAAAAAACGATACACAGCAGTCACACAGTGTGACTCAGTCTGTGTGCACTCAGCTCAGCCCAGTGTGCTGCACATCAATGTATAAAAGCTTATAATAATTGTGGGGGAGACTGGGGAGCACTGCAGGTTGTTATAGCAGGAGCCAGGAGTACATAATATTATATTAATTTAAAATTAAACAGTGCACACTTTTGCTGCAGGAGTGCCACTGCCAGTGTGACTAGTGGTGACCAGTGCCTGACCACCAGTATAGTAGTATATTGTTGTATACTATCTCTTTATCAACCAGTCTATATTAGCAGCAGACACAGTACAGTGCGAGTTCACGGCTGTGGCTACCTCTGTGTCGGCAGTCGGCACTCGGCAGGCAGTCCGTCCATCCATAATTGTATAATTATATACCACCTAACCGTGGTATTTTTTTTTCTTTCTTTATACCGTCGTCATAGTCATACTAGTTGTTACGAGTATACTACTATCTCTTTATCAACCAGTGTACAGTGCGGTAGTTCGCGGCTGTGGCTACCTCTGTGTCGGCAGTCGGCAGGCAGTCCGTCCATCCATAATTGTATTATTATAATATATACCACCTAACCGTGGTTTTTTTTTCATTCTTTATACCGTCATAGTGTCATACTAGTTGTTACGAGTATACTACTATCTCTTTATCAACCAGTGTACAGTGCGGTAGTTCACGGCTGTGGCTACCTCTGTGTCGGCAGTCGGCAGGCAGTCCGTCCATCCATAATTGTATTATAATATATACCACCTAACCGTGGTTTTTTTTTCATTCTTTATACCGTCATAGTGTCATACTAGTTGTTACGAGTATACTACTATCTCTTTATCAACCAGTGTACAGTGCGGTAGTTCACGGCTGTGGCTACCTCTGTGTCGGCAGTCGGCAGGCAGTCCGTCCATCCATAATTGTATTATAATATATACCACATAACCGTGGTTTTTTTTTTCATTCTTTATACCGTCATAGTCAGTCATACTAGTTGTTACGAGTATACTACTATCTCTTTATCAACCAGTGTACAGTGCGGTAGTTCACGGCTGTGGCTACCTCTGTGTCGGCACTCGGCAGGCAGTCCGTCCATCCATAATTGTATTATAATATATACCACCTAACCGTGGTTTTTTTTTCATTCTTTATACCGTCATAGTGTCATACTAGTTGTTACGAGTATACTACTATCTCTTTATCAACCAGTGTACAGTGCGGTAGTTCACGGCTGTGGCTACCTCTGTGTCGGCAGTCGGCAGGCAGTCCGTCCATCCATAATTGTATTATAATATATACCACCTAACCGTGGTTTTTTTTTCATTCTTTATACCGTCATAGTCAGTCATACTAGTTGTTATGAGTATACTACTATCTCTTTATCAACCAGTGTACAGTGCGGTAGTTCACGGCTGTGGCTACCTCTGTGTCGGCACTCGGCAGGCAGTCCGTCCATCCATAATTGTATTATAATATATACCACCTAACCGTGGTTTTTTTTTCATTCTTTATACCGTCATAGTGTCATACTAGTTGTTACGAGTATACTACTATCTCTTTATCAACCAGTGTACAGTGCGGTAGTTCACGGCTGTGGCTACCTCTGTGTCGGCAGTCGGCAGGCAGTCCGTCCATCCATAATTGTATTATAATATATACCACCTAACCGTGGTTTTTTTTTCATTCTTTATACCGTCATAGTGTCATACTAGTTGTTACGAGTATACTACTATCTCTTTATCAACCAGTGTACAGTGCGGTAGTTCACGGCTGTGGCTACCTCTGTGTCGGCAGTCGGCAGGCAGTGCGTCCATCCATAATTGTATTATAATATATACCACCTAACCGTGGTTTTTTTTTCATTCTTTATACCGTCATAGTCAGTCATACTAGTTGTTACGAGTATACTACTATCTCTTTATCAACCAGTGTACAGTGCGGTAGTTCACGGCTGTGGCTACCTCTGTGTCGGAACTCGGCAGGCAGTCCGTCCATCCATAATTGTATTACAATATATACCACCTAACCGTGGTTTTTTTTTCATTCTTTATACCGTCATAGTCAGTCATACTAGTTGTTACGAGTATACTACTATCTCTTTATCAACCAGTGTACAGTGCGGTAGTTCACGGCTGTGGCTACCTCTGTGTCGGAACTCGGCAGGCAGTCCGTCCATCCATAATTGTATTATTATAATATATACCACCTAACCGTGGTTTTTTTTTCATTCTTTATACCGTCATAGTGTCATACTAGTTGTTACGAGTATACTACTATCTCTTTATCAACCAGTGTACAGTGCGGTAGTTCACGGCTGTGGCTACCTCTGTGTCGGCACTCGGCAGGCAGTCCGTCCATCCATAATTGTATTACAATATATACCACCTAACCGTGGTTTTTTTATACCACCTAACCGTGGCAGTCCGTCCATAATTGTATACTAGTATCCAATCCATCCATCTCCATTGTTTACCTGAGGTGCCTTTTAGTTCTGCCTATAAAATATGGAGAACAAAAAAGTTGAGGTTCCAAAATTAGGGAAAGATCAAGATCCACTTCCACCTCGTGCTGAAGCTGCTGCCACTAGTCATGGCCGAGACGATGAAATGCCAGCAACGTCGTCTGCCAAGGCCGATGCCCAATGTCATAGTACAGAGCATGTCAAATCCAAAACACCAAATATCAGAAAAAAAAAGGACTCCAAAACCTAAAATAAAATTGTCGGAGGAGAAGCGTAAACTTGCCAATATGCCATTTACCACACGGAGTGGCAAGGAACGGCTGAGGCCCTGGCCTATGTTCATGGCTAGTGGTTCAGCTTCACATGAGGATGGAAGCACTCAGCCTCTCGCTAGAAAACTGAAAAGACTCAAGCTGGCAAAAGCACCGCAAAGAACTGTGCGTTCTTTGAAATCCCAAATCCACAAGGAGAGTCCAATCGTGTCGTTTGCGATGCCTGACCTTCCCAACACTGGACGTGAAGAGCATGCGCCTTCCACTATTTGCATGCCCCCTGCAAGTGCTGGAAGGAGCACCCGCAGTCCAGTTCCTGATAGTCAGATTGAAGATGTCAGTGTTGAAGTACACCAGGATGAGGAGGATATGGGTGTTGCTGGCGCTGGGGAGGAAATTGACCAGAAGGATTCTGATGGTGAGGTGGTTTGTTTAAGTC
Source organism: Pseudophryne corroboree (assembly GCF_028390025.1). Lineage (NCBI taxonomy): Eukaryota > Metazoa > Chordata > Amphibia > Anura > Myobatrachidae > Pseudophryne > Pseudophryne corroboree. The sequence continues at coordinate 317 of NW_026970297.1, read as the reverse complement.
AGGCACCCGGGGAGACACCTGTTGTCCGTGGGAGGAATATGGCCGTTGACATGCCAGGTGAAAATACCAAAAAAATCAGCTCTTCGGTGTGGAGGTATTTCACCAGAAATGCGGACAACAGGTGTCAAGCCGTGTGTTCCCTTTGTCAAGCTGTAATAAGTAGGGGTAAGGACGTTAACCACCTCGGAACATCCTCCCTTATACGTCACCTGCAGCGCATTCATAATAAGTCAGTGACAAGTTCAAAAACTTTGGGTGACAGCGGAAGCAGTCCACTGACCAGTAAATCCCTTCCTCTTGTAACCAAGCTCACGCAA